>NC_090186.1:10872649-10880149 GCF_024679245.1 Pseudorasbora parva | reverse complement strand
AGCAGAAATAGCTCTCTAATGTATTAATTGCAGGTCATTATTGAATAGTGATTACGTTACACACACACACTGACTCAGGTCCCCTGTTAGATAGTAAATCACGACACCTGTGTGTTTGCTGTGACATTTCTTATCATCATAAACACACTGCAAAGATTTAGAGTTTTTACAGCAATACCTGAGTTTAAAGGGTTAAATCAAGCAGAAATAGCTCTCTAATGTATTAATTGCAGGTCATTATTGAATAGTGATTACGTTACACACACACACTGACTCAGGTCCCCTGTTAGATAGTAAATCACGACGCCTGTGTGTTTGCTGTGACATTTCTTGTTGTCATAAACACACTGCAAAGATTTAGAGGTTTTACAGCAATACCTGAGTTTAAAGAGTTAAATCAAGCAGAAATAGCTCTCTAATGTATTAATTGCAGGTCATTATTGAATATTGAATATGTTACACATACACTGACTCAGGTCCCCTGTTAGATAGTAAATCACGACGCCTGTGTGTTTGCTGTGACATTTCTTATCATCACAAACACACTGTAAAGATTTAGAGTTTTTACAGCAATACCTGAGTTTAAAGGGTTAAATCAAGCAGAAATAGCTCTCTAATGTATTAAATTCAGGTCATTATTGAATAGTGATTACGTTACACACACACTGACTCAGGTCCCCTGTTAGATAGTAAATCACGACGCCTGTGTGTTTCTCTCCACAACCCCCACAACCCCCCACTCACAATTTACATTTCAATAAAGGAGACTTGAAAAACCAGTTTGTGAACCACAGGCCAATAGAGCTCAAACTACCAATGTGGCAGAACCCTTCTCAAATAAACTAGAGAAGATGCTGGGATTTGCCCTGCCAAATTAAACTAAATTACAGTTTTTACAATCGCTAGGCCACATTTCTCAATACTTTGGTCATTTTCAAAACTTGTTCTCCAAACCAACTTTCTGCTTCACATCAGTTATTTCACATTCAAAATCCACAAAAACCAACAAAACACTTAATTCATGTCTCAAATCAAGTGCCAATGATCCACAGTTTAGCTTGCACAGACTGAAGTTGTGATCACTCTGTGAAGAGTTTTGAAAAAGTGACCAACATTTGTTTGACAAATTTGAGAGTGCCAGAGACTTTGACTAAGGAGAATATTCTGAGCACACTGTGTGATGTTATTGAGATCTTTTATGAAACTTTTTAGAGGTGACAAAAGTGAGAGTTCCAGAGTATCTAGCTGAAGAAAAGAGTCTGAGCACAGCGTGCGATACTGTTGAGATCCCTTCTGAAACTTTAGAGGAGACACATATGAGCAATACAGTCTCTCTAGCCAAGGAGACAAATCAGAGCATAGTATGTGATGTTGTTGAGATCTCTTATGAAACTTTAGTGGAGATAAACATAAGAGAATGTCATTTTTTGTCTCAGGATAAACATGTGAGAAGCGGGAGACTTTGCCTTATGTCTCAATTTGATGTTCACTTGATCTCATTTCTGTCTAGGAGAAAGATGTGAGTTGAGAAGGAGATCTCAGGTTTGATTTTCCTTTCCTCTAGGTTGGCCTTTGGTTCACAAACTGGGTTTTTAGGGCCCTATAAAATCCGTTTTATTTTTTCCCAAATTCCGTTTTTTCCGTTTTAATTTTTGCAGATTCCTTTTTTTTCGTTAAAATGTTTGGTAATTCAGTTTTTTTACCCTTTACTGTAATTTTGGTGAAAAAAGAGTTTGCTTTTAATGTTAATATAATACAACATAAAACAAAAAATAGGAATGACCTTAAATTTATCGAGGTAATACTTCAAATATTAATGGTTATTAGCTTTAAACTTTCCGGTAAAATAAATTATAATAGTTTATATAAGTTAAAATGAAAGTGCTCCATTAGCTTTTTCTTTCAAGTAATTTTTTTTAAAAAAGAACTAAAAAAAAAAAAATCATAAGAATCATCTTTTACAGTACTCTTAAGTACTATTAAGTAAAACATTTAAATTTGAAAATTAACATAAAAAAAACACATTTTAACCATGAAATCATGTAGTGAATTGTTCTGTGTTTAACAATCACCATAATGATATCCAGAGCTGTGAAAAATAAAAATACACGAAAACACAACACTGCTTGAAGTTTTTTTCCCCAACTTCAAAGGCCCCTTTAAATGATTAAAACTAGATGCTTAATTTTAACTTTAAGGTTACTTATCATGTAAACTACCCATATAGAGCATGTTAAATGTATGTTTGGAACAGACTAACAGAGGGGAAAACGGTTGCATTTGCAGCAGATATGCATTGCTGCCTAATGTGCCCATTATAAATCAAAGCACGAGATGACAGGGGTCGAGCAGAACACCGGAAAATCTGACAGAATGGACAATATTTGTCTGTCTGTGCAATACACGAGCGCGGCTCCCGCTCTCCGTACGCAAAGCTTCTGCGCTGCCTGCATGTGCAGTGTGAAACCGCCGTTAGCGTCGAGTTTCTTAACTTTTTCGCTGCCGAAAGCAGAGCCGTGGAGACCAACTTCGCCATACTTTCATTGTTTTGAAGGGCGAGCTGAAATGACGGGAGGGGTTGTGTCGCGAAGATTTGCTTCCCCCGGTCTGCACTTTCCTCAGACATACGTTCTCCAGCCACACGACACAGAATTTCATTACAAATATGTAAAATTCCGGGGAAATCTGCGTTAACACCAGCTTCCGAGTTTATATGCAGATTCCGCGTTAATATGCCAATTCCGCGATTCCGTCCGCGATTCCGTGATCGCGGAAATTATAGGGCCCTAGGTTTTCAAGTCTTCCCTTATTTATTATTATTAAAATGTAAATTGTGTGGGGGGGTTGTGTGGATCTACTGTGTTTGTGGGCCCAGTTTACAGCAGTTAGTTCACCTACAAATGAAAATTAGCCCATGATTTACTCACCCTCAAGTCATCCCAAGTGTATATGACATTCTTTTTTCAAATGAATAAAATCAGAGTTATTTTAATTTATATTAAAAAAGTCCTGGCTCTTCCCAGCTTTAAAATGCCAGTGCCTTGTCGGTCCATAAAAGTGCATCTAACCATCATATAACTGATCCACACAGTAACTGATCCATAGACTAAAATACTAGCTTTCGGTTTTCAGTGCCACACGAATCACATTGCGCTTAAAGGACAACTCCGGTGAGAAATGACCCTAGGGGTAATTAACAGATGGTTACCGAGTAGATCGTTCTCTGGGATGCGGTTTCATGAAAATCGAATTTAAAGAGTTTTATCTCTAAACACAGATTAGCTTATAATGTTTGTCTATGGGGCATGGAATAAGTGAAATTAAATCGCTAGTTAATACCACTAACAAGGCTCAAAATAGCCTCACACTAACACGGCAGCATAATGAGGGTCCCTACATGCAAACCGCAGCATTGAGAACTTGTTAGAGTACAAACGGTTTAATAAGAAGATACTTTATAAAGACAGTACATTACACGTTTACAGACTGCAGCCATCTTGGAAAACAGTCTCGACGACTCGAGCCACGAACGTTGTGCTAAGTGAGCTGATCGATAGGAATTAAGTTTGTGAAATCTAATTACATGGACTTTTTTTTCTTTTTTTTTCTCTACTGCGTTCAGTGCTTTCTTCCGGAAACAATGGCCCATATGAGATTCCAAGTCACAGTACATCACTTAGCACAGCGTTCGTCACTCAAATCTGTTTTTAGAGATAAAACTCTTTACACTTGATTTCCATGAAAACGCATCCCAGAGAACGATCTACTCGGTAACCATCTGTTAATTACCCCGAGGGTCATTTCTCACCGGAGTTGTCCTTTAAAGAGTAACCCTTCTTCACCCATGAATCCTTGACGTATGTGCACTGACAAACACAGAAGAGAGAAGATAGAGCTAAACAAAACTTAGCGTCAGGGGTTACTCTTTTCATAATAACACTAAAACACAATTTCTTTCAATAAAAATAGTTCGTTTAGTCTATAAAGTTTAAAATATGGACATTGTTCTTACACAAACGTGCCACTTTGCTTCAGAAGGCTCTTCATTACTCACGTGCTATATGGGTGAACACCTGAAGCACACGCCCCAAAAGCTGTATCTCTGACAGTCCACGAATGCTAAACTAAAATGCTAAAATTAATACAAAATTATTTTTTAAAAAATAGGAAGTATCCCAGTAAACATAGTTGCTTATGTCATAGAAGGTTCAGTTAAGTGAACATACACTTTGAGAAAAAGTAACTTTAAAATTATTAACTTATAAAAAAAAATATATATTATAGTGAAATATTTTTTTACAGTGAGGACAATATTACAGTGTTATATTACAGTGTTATATTACAACTACTGACAGACCGTCCTGAAAAGCACTGTTTATTTCATGTGTATCATATCTTTTGTATTTATTTGTGCTTTCACTTGTAATGTGTTTGGGCTAGTGGTTTAGATGTGCTCTTGAAATTGGAATAGAGAATAGTGTGTGTTGAGTTTGCTGCTCAACCCCCCACCAGTAATTTACATTTCAATGCATGAAGACTCTCACAGGTGAGACACAGAACCCCACTACTGTTACCTGTGTCCTAGACCAAATACACTGCCAAAAATAAATTGAAATTACATGATGAAATGAAATTACAATCGCTAGGACACATTTTCCAATATTTAGGAGAACTGAGTGAGGAGTTTATAAATTTGCTAACCAACTTTCAGCTTCACAGCAGTTAATTTTACTTTTACAAATCAACTCATTGTTCCAGAGCACTAGCAGCGCAGGTTTACATCAACACTAACATCAGGAACATTATACAATTAAAATGTCTTTACAAAACTAGAATGACACTGTACTGCTATAATTCACTGAATGGTTACATTACAGTACATTATTATTCCTAAGTTTCCTCTTTTGAATGGATGGTAATGGTCTAACACTGGTGTTGGTGTTCAGTTTCATCAAAGTTGCTTTGATAGTGTTTGATTTTTTTAGCAGTATAAATTGCATTACAATATTACGGTATACATGTTGTAAATTGCTGTCTCATTCAGTTTTGTATTATGTTATTGTTTTGTCCATAAGTTTAACACTTTTGAAAACAGCATGTCAGGGTGTGCGAATTGGCCCGTAGAACAAAGTTTTGATTGTGTTTGTGTCAAAGTGAGAAAAGATTTCAGGTAAATTGAAAGATGTTGCCATTGAATGCATTTTGTGCTAAAGCAATGTTGATCCACAGTTAAGCTGTGATATAAAATGTTCTTTTACAAAACATTTCTCAATAATAAACACACTTTTTCAAAACTCTTCACACAGTGATCACAACTTCAGTCTGTGCAAGCTAAACTGTGGATCATTGGCACTTGATTTGAGGCATGAATTAAGTGTTTTGTTGGTTTTTGTGGATTTTGAATGTGAAATAACTGATGTGAAGCAGAAAGTTGGTTTGGAGAACTGTGTGAAGGATTTTGAAAATGACCAAAGTATTGAGAAATGTGGCCTAGCGATTGTAAAAACTGTAATTTAGTTTAATTTGGCAGGGCAAATCCCAGCATCTTCTCTAGTTTATTTGAGAAGGGTTCTGCCACATTGGTAGTTTGAGCTCTATTGGCCTGTGGTTCACAAACTGGTTTTTCAAGTCTCCTTTATTGAAATGTAAATTGTGAGTGGGGGGTTGTGGGGGTTGAGGAGAGAAACACACAGGCGTCGTGATTTACTATCTAACAGGGGACCTGAGTCAGTGTGTGTGTAACGTAATCACTATTCAATAATGACCTGCAATTAATACATTAGAGAGCTATTTCTGCTTGATTTAACCCTTTAAACTCAGGTATTGCTGTAAAAACTCTAAATCTTTACAGTGTGTTTGTGATGATAAGAAATGTCACAGCAAACACACAGGTGTCGTGATTTACTATCTAACAGGGGACCTGAGTCAGTGTGTGTGTAACGTAATCACTATTCAATAATGACCTGAATTTAATACATTAGAGAGCTATTTCTGCTTGATTTAACCCTTTAAACTCAGGTATTGCTGTAAAAACTCTAAATCTTTGCAGTGTGTTTGTGATGATAAGAAATGTCACAGCAAACACAGAGGCGTCGTGATTTACTATCTAACAGGGGACCTGAGTCAGTGTATGTGTAACATATTCACTATTCAATAATGACCTGCAATTAATACATTAGAGAGCTATTTCTGCTTGATTTAACTCTTTAAACTCAGTTATTGCTGTAAAACCTCTAAATCTTTGCAGTGTGTTTATGACAACAAGAAATGTCACAGCAAACACACAGGCGTCGTGATTTACTATCTAACAGGGGACCTGAGTCAGTGTGTGTGTGTAACGTAATCACTATTCAATAATGACCTGCAATTAATACATTAGAGAGCTATTTCTGCTTGATTTAACCCTTTAAACTCAGGTATTGCTGTAAAAACTCTAAATCTTTGTAGTGTGTTTGTGATGATAAGAAATGTCACAGCAAACACACAGGCGTCGTGATTTACTATCTAACAGGGGACCTGAGTCAGTGTGTGTGTAACGTAATCACTATTCAATAATGACCTGAATTAAATACATTAGAGAGCTATTTCTGCTTGATTTAACCCTTCAAGTATTGCTGTAAAAACTCTAAATCTTTGCAGTGTGTTTATGATGATAAGAAATGTCACAGCAAACACACAGGCGTCGTGATTTACTATCTAACAGGAGACCTGAGTCAGTGTGTGTGTAACGTAATCACTATTAAATAATGACCTGAATTTAATACATTAGAGAGCTATTTCTGCTTGATTTAACTCTTTAAACTCAGGTATTGCTGTAAAAACTCTAAATCTTTGCAGTGTGTTTATGATGATAAGAAATGTCACAGCAAACACACAGGCGTCGTGATTTACTATCTAACAGGGGACCTGAGTCAGTGTGTGTGTGTAACGTAATCACTATTCAATAATGACCGGCAATTAATACATTAGAGAGCTATTTCTGCTTGATTTAACCCTTTAAACTCAGGTATTGCTGTAAAAACTCTAAATCTTTACAGTGTGTTTGTGATGATAAGAAATGTCACAGCAAACACACAGGCGTCGTGATTTACTATCTAACAGGGGACCTGAGTCAGTGTGTGTGTGTAACGTAGTCGCTATTCAATAATGACCTGCAATTAATACATTAGAGAGCTATTTCTGCTTGATTTAACCCTTTAAACTCAGTTATTGCTGTAAAAACTCTACATCTTTACAGTGTGTTTGTGATGATAAGAAATGTCACAGCAAACACACAGGTGTCGTGATTTACTATCTAACAGGGGACCTGAGTCAGTGTGTGTGTAACATATTCACTATTCAATAATGACCGGCAATTAATACATTAGAGAGCTATTTCTGCTTGATTTAACCCTTTAAACTCAGGTATTGCTGTAAAAACTCTAAATCTTTACAGTGTGTTTGTGATGATAAGAAATGTCACAGCAAACACACAGGTGTCGTGATTTACTATCTAACAGG
>NC_090186.1:10775149-10867649 GCF_024679245.1 Pseudorasbora parva | reverse complement strand
CCACGCATACCAGATGTGGGCCGGATCTGGGTCTAGGTTGCAATCAAAATGCTTGCACGCTTACAGATGATTTAGAGGTAGACTAAATAATTGGTTTAAAAAAAAAACATTCTTGGAAAAATAACTGATCTATATGGAATCTTGTTTTTGATTTGGAAGATTATGCAGGTAACATCTCACTGTTAATTTGCCATTGGATAGAGGTGAACGAGAAAGAGACATGGAAGGAGCAAGTGAGACCGGGGACGTGACTGCGAAAGAGCGTCACCTGCGAGCCACACCGGTCTCGAGTCCTGTCATGAGGGAGCTCGGAGGCATTTAAGGACGAGCGACACCAGTCAAGGACGAGAGAGGACCAGGCTTGGACTTTACGTTGAGTTTTGTTTATGATTTGTTATGTGTGTGTGCACATTTTATTTTCGTTTAATTTATTTATTTCATTAAAGTAGTTGAACATTCGCCGGTTCCCGCCTCATTCCTTCCCATTTCTACGAACTTTATTACATTGGTGCTTAAGCCCGGGAGGAAGGAGAGACACGCTGTCGAAGAGCCCTCGCAGCTGAGGGGGATCGCGGTGCTGAGTAGTTCGGGCAGCGTGGATGAGGAAAGACCGGGAGTGGCTGCCCGAGGCCATGGTGCTGGAGCGATTGAAGACCGGTGGGACGGAGACCTCGCTGCCGTGCCCCTGGGTCGAGGTGGGGTGGCGGCCGTCCTGGAGGGAGCGGAGGAGTTGCAGGCGTTCGCCGTGGGCCTGAGCCTGCTGCAGTCCGCCGTAATGGGGAGGAACAGGGAACGCGGAGCTCGCTGCCGGCTCCCTCAGGCAGAGGAGCCACAGCCGGCCGTCCGGAGGCGGAGGAGGATCCGGCCGTCCATTGGGCGTCCAGCACCATCACAAAGCACTGCGAGGAAGAGCCTCTCGGCTGGTGAGGACCGAGCTGCAGTGTGTCCGGGAACCGGAACAGAATTTTTTTTTCCCTCTCTCCACCCTCTCGTCCTGTCGCTCGGTCTCCGTCTCCTGCTTCTCTCGTCTCGTCTGCCCATACCCCAGACGCATGAGACGCGGAGGGGGAGTAGGCACAGTCTCGGGTGTACCCCACGGTCTGCGAGGGGCAATGGGGGTATGTGGCGAGGTGAACGAGCGAGAGACATGGGAGGAGCGAGTGAGGCCGGGGACGTGATTGCGAAAGAGCATCACCTGCGAGCCACACCAGTCTAGAGTACTCTCATGAGGGAGCTCGGAGGCATTAAAGGACGAGCGACACCAGTCAAGGACGAGAAAGGACCAGGCCTGGACTTTACGTTGAGTTTTGTTTATGTTTTGTTATGTGCGTGCAGGCAGTCGTCCGTGAGGGGCTGCCCACGATTTACTTTCGCTTTGTTTATTTATTTAATTAAAGTTGTTGAATGTTCGCCGGTTCCCGCCTCCTTCCCCTCCTTTCTTCCAATCTAAGAACATTATTGCAGTTCTTTATATGCAGATAGTGAATGCACTGAAGGAGGAAGTGTCATTGTGTATCATAATCCACAATTGCCGATTCAAGTACACAAGACCTGAAAAACATCTTAACCTCCCAAAAGAGTCCCCTCTGATTCTGCCATTACAGGCCTAAGGCTCAGCAGTGGTGCGCTAACTTATTTACAGTGCACTCCAGATTGTTTCTTTTTGGGAAGGTTTAAGTGAGACTCAAGGGTTTTGACCAAATATTGTATTATGTTTGTTGCCCTTTGGGTCTTTATTATCAGGTTCAGTTCTGGATCTTGCGTCATAGTCGCCACACAGCAGTCTGTTTCCCTGAGCCTGTAAACGTCTGATCAAAAAACACCACTCAACACTGCTCACAAACTCTGGCCTGGAACGTCCAAGTCTGCAATGTTGCACTGGCCCCTTGAAACGCCATTAGGCCAATCAAATTACAGGACCAGAAAAGACTGTTATAAATGAAGGCCCTAAGAAAATCTCTGACAGTTTTGCAGTTACACTTCAGATTTAGCTCTGTACTGTTCTGCAATGTGGCCCTGTTCATATTGTTGCATCCTTATGATTAATCACTTGACTCATTTTCTTTCTTTCCTAAAAGGGTCAACTCAAAGAATAAATGCAAATTCTACTATTACATACAGGAAGAAAGGCACACGGAGTTCATACGGAGATATATATCCTCACAGCAGATTGTGCGAGTGTGTGTCGGTGTGGTAAAGTGTGCATGTTCAGTGGAGTGACTCTGCTCACATCATTCCTCTGTGGACCGGCAGTTTGTCAGTGGCATGGTAACGGGGTCATACTCTGAAAATGGGCATCGATTGGATGAGCTCTGTGGTCACGCTATGCCGAGTGTCAAACACACATTCACACGTAAATGCAGAAAACACACCAGTACACACGCAACAAACATAAACTTAACCGAGAGAGAGAGAGGGAGAGGGAGAGGGAGAGGGAGAGGGAGAGGGAGAGGGAGAGGGAGAGAGAGAGGGAGAGGGAGAGGGAAAGGGAGAGGGAGAGAGCGAGGGAGAGGGAGAGGGAGAGAGAGAGAGAGAGAGAGAGAGAGAGAGAGAGAGAGAGAGATTTTTTGTGCTTTTTTTCTTTCTTGATTTTTTTTCTTTTTTTGCGCTAACGAACATCACAGTGTGTATGTATCAGTGTAGCTCTCGGGTACATTGTAAACAAGACTGTATGGTGCACTGATAACAGCTTTTGCACCCCAGTGTTGGGAAAGCAATTTTGAATCTGTATCTTGTCAAGCTACAATCTACCCATAATTTAGCTAGACTCAAGCCGCTCTTTTAATAGTTAGCTACAATGGAAACTGCTAATATAATATCGAACTGGTGAAACAGATATAAAAATATAAATAAATAAACTATTGAGGTTACAGAAGCCTACATATTAGGTTGTATACGATTGCAAATTGGCAATTACAAATACTGTTAGGCTCTGCATCTTCCTGTCTGTCTTGTTCTCTCTCTGTATGTATGTGTCTCAGCTGCTGTTATATGGCTTCTGGCTACCGTATGTGAGTGATGGACACTGACATGTCCTTAAACAGTCTGTGTTCAGTGTACCAGGTCATTTTAAGTCATTCTGAGTTCCTGCTTGCTGCTTGTGTGTGTGTGTCTGTGTGCACACAACAGTGTTGGGGAGAACAGCCAAAAGTAGCAATGTTTCTAATTTAACAACTTTTACTTCAGTACTGAGAGTCAGTTCACCTCGTCAATTCGCGTCACCGGAGGAATTTTTGGCCAGAGGCTAAAGACTTTTGCCAGCAGAGGGAGCTATTTTTGCATGTTTTATGGGTAATTTGTGTTTTATTTGTGATGACGCAGTGAAACATGCCAAATTGTGCTATTTTCTATTTTTAAACCAATTTCCTTCATTGTATCAACTCAAATGTTTAGTTTCAATTAACTCAAAATTTTAAGGCAACCAGGTTACTTACTTTTTTAAGTTAAACCAACAATATTTTTTTTACATTGTAGCTCAGCTGTTTTTAACGAGTAACTTTTCTCATACGTTTTCCTCATGTATTTGTTTTAATATTGTATCCTTCCTTCCCATCTACGAACTTTATTACACCTTGTTTTCACTGTTATACTGTAGAGGGTGCTATTGCGCACTTTCAGTACAGACTCTCTGGAAAAGAAAGCTTCTGGCTTCTATGGCAGAACACCACCTCATTATTGGCCAGCTCGTCAGAATCACACGCATGCATCATGGTGCTCACACTAACTGCGTCGGCCAATGGTGAGCCGGCATTCTGACGTAGAACCTGGAAGCGCTGCACTGTGTTTACTATGTGAACAGCGTAGGAGAGTGACACAGGCGAGAATTAAATGAATAAAATCGTTATTTATTTTATGTTAAATTACTCAACAGATGTTTACTTCATCCCAATTACAAGCAATATAAACAGCATATATGGTTAATATTTTTTCTTTACATTTGTTAGATCACATTTAAGAATTGCAACCTCGTGTGGGAACGGCAGGGTACTCTTCCTCTCTCACACATACACACAATCTCTCACACAAACGCACGCACACATACGCTCATGCACACACACATGCACGCACACGCACACACTTGGATATGTGGTGTATGGTTACTCTCCATAGGCATAATGGTTTTTCTAATGTACAAACTGTATAATATATCCCTCTACACTAACCCCACCCATAAACCTACCCATCACAAAAAACTTTTGACATTTTTTGAATTTCAAAAAACACCATTTAGTATGTTTTAGTGTGAGGACACAGATATCGTCATAAACCATGTTTATGTTGTAATACCCATGTCATTATACACATTTGTGTCCTGATAAACCATATAAATGAACATACACACACACTAACAGCAGGCCCTGACAGGAGGAGGACAGAGTAAAGGTAAACAGGACCTACAATTTCCACACTTTTATGAGCCCCGAACAGTGTACAGTGTGTGGTCATTGAAAATGTGTTCTGATAAATATTCCTCACAGAAAATAAGCCAAGGCCATTGAGTCTGAGTTTGAAAAAATAATTAATCATATCATTTTTCTTTTGATAAAAAATGAAAACGGTTCCAGCAGACCCGAACACCATACAAGGGTTAACAATGTCTTTACTACCTTTCTGGGCCTTGAAAGTTGCAGTGACATTGCTTCCTATGGATGGTTCAGAAACCTCTCAGGTTGTGTTTTGATCATCGCCCTGGATCTGATCCGGATGTAAACACCATTTTGTCAGCTTTTTTTATGAAGCAACCACATTCAAGTATTGATAGAAAAAGAATATGTGAAGTGTGGATACTGTAGCTAGAGAAACTAGTAACTAAGATAAGTTGCCCTACAATGACAGCTTACATTTTTGTCCAGTGAAATCCAAAGGTGGGGTTACAAGGTCGCCGTAGGCTATACATGACTCCTTAATTAAAAGTTGCCACTGTGTATGTGTGTGTGTGTCGTTTGAAAGGGCTTGCAAGGCTTTCTAATTAGCCTAGGCCAGATAAAAGCCAAAATACCTGCTCCCAGTGACATTCTCTCTCTCTCTCTCTCTCTCTCTCTCTCTCTCTCTCTCTCTCTCTCTCTCTCTCTCTCTCTCTCTCTCTATCTCTCTCTATCTCTCTCGCTCTCTCTCTCTCTCTCTCTCTCTCTCTCTCTCTCTCTCTCTCTCTCTCTCTCTCTCTCTCTCTCTCTCTCTCTCTCTCTCTCAGTCACTCTCTTGCTATCTCACTCTCTCTATTCCTCTTTGAATGTGTCAGTGTAATTACGGTTCCTGTGATCTGCCTGACAGCTGTTTAATGTCAGGGAATCAAGAGGGGAAAGGTTATCCTCTTTGTAAGTGTGTATGTGTGTGTTTGTGTGTGCACATGCAAGTGTATTTCTCTCTCATTAAGCACTGAATCTCCTTCTATTGCCTGATACCTTTTGTGTTTGTCATTGTGCATTCATACATTTGGATCAAATCTCAGGTAGGTATTGTTGAGGAAACAGGATAACAAGGAAAGATTGATTCTTTTGCCCCCTAATTATCCTTTAGACACTTGACAAAGAGACGTGGTGAGGGTCACTTACCAACTGGTCATGTTTCCACAGGTGCTGTGCTATTAGGGCAAGGTTTCTCCTTTTTTCGTTAATTAGGGTTCCTGTTTATACCTGGAATTAAGATGCGTTTTGGTCAATCGTATCACAAGTAGACGAGGGAGACACGTGCCTCTTTACAACTTTACACATCTTTTGTAAACGTTCGACCACTTTTTCGACAAAATAAGCTCAGATAATTTACATATGAACACACCAAAGATGACGTAAAAACACAGTGAGTGTAATTAAACTTGGGTCTTCAGCCTACACAATTTCAACAACTTGCTGTTGAACTGTCAATTGATGCGACTAAACTAAAATCAACCATTGTCTTTGTAGTTGACTGCGAGGGCAAGAAGCATTTGTCTAGCTTGCTTTTGGGAAAAATGTCCTGCTTCTCTACTGCTCAACTGATGTTTAATCTGGCAACAGCGCAAACCACAACCTCCATCAGCTCTTCATATGCAGGAGAATGAGGCGACAAGTCCTCAGCATCTCCTCCATCTATGCTTACAACATCTAACTCCTCAATGTTAGATAGCTGTACCACTGGTGCCTCACTCGGGGCAGGAGAAACTGCAGCACGTGCTTCCGGACCCTGGGAGAAGGAGCAGGATCTAGCAGATGATGGCAGAGATAAGGCCAGGCCCGTCTCTAACCCCTCTGTTACATTTATTTTTGAGACCTAGTTCGCCACTCGGGAACACAAGCCTGGCAGCCCTACTCGAAAATCCAGAGCGGAGGGTCCATAATGGAAGCTGTTCTCAATGCTCACAGCCAGCCCCCTCAAGAACTTACTTTGTATGTGATGGATGTATGTATGTATGTGTGTGTATATATATATATATATATATATATATATATATATATATATATATATATATATATATATATATATATATATATATATACACACATACATACATACATACATACACACTTTATTTATTTTTTTAGGAGTTGATGCTAATATTGGTATACGAAGGCTTGTTCATTCATTTCTTAATCTAATACAGATTCTTTCTTCAGGCCTGAAGAGACAACATGATATGTTGTACCACCGAGGACCATAATGCAGCCCCATCAACACAGGACTCCAGACAACATTCCTAGTTGTCCTTTAGAGATACAATTTGTGAGATTCATTACAACCACCAGCTTTTATTGATACCCAAAAGGTACTTAACTGACATTTTGGCCCAAATTTCCACTGCTAATTTTTTTAAAACCTCAAAACATAAATCTTCCTGTTTGGTTATGTATTTTATGGCTTTTTTCCTCTACCCAAAAATATATTTGGCACTATTTTGAGAAAATGGTTTCCCTTTAGGGTTGTTTTTAATTAACTCACTAGTTTCTGAACCACTTCCTTGGCACAGAGACTCAAGAATCAAGATCAGTATCATATTGAAGATATAGCCCAACTGTAGCATTAAAGCATTATGGGGCGCACACACACATGTACATATATATGGTTAAAACTTTCTAAATAGGATCTTAAATCTATTGATGCTATCTTTCTATTATTGATTCTTTAGTGGCTGTGTGTGTGTGTGTGTGTGTGTGTGTGCGTGCGTGCGTGCGTGCGTGCGTGCGTGCGTGCTTGTGCTTGTGCTTGTGCTTGTGTGCGTGTGCGTGTGTGTGTGTGTGTGTGTTGGATGCAGTGCATGCATTTCCTCTTTCATTCCCCAGAGGGCAGTGTGACACCTGTGAGGACATGATTTTTCTGGGCACTGTGTTTGTGATTGCGTTTCAGAGAGAGATAAAGAAAGAGGCTTTTTCACTGCCTCATTTTACCATCTGTCTAATTAAATGACTGATTTCTCAGGAGTATAGTTTACACTGTGAAACCATCATACAAACCATAACACTGAGTTACACCCTTTTCATATTTATGATCCTGTTTATGCTCAAACTGATGTATGCATGCATACGTGTGTGTGTGTGTGTGTGTGTGTGTGTGTGTGTGTGTGTGTGTGTGTGTGTGTGTGTGTGTGTGTGTGTGTGTGTGTGTGTGTGTGTGTGTGTGGTCATGTATGCCAGACAGATCCTGCTGTACCAAGAGGCTAATTAAAGCTGTTGTCCTGCCCTGCGCAAGAAAGGAGAAGGTGAAGGAAAGGTCATTCACAGCGGTGAATTTTTACTGAATCGATACAAAGACCTTTCAGCATCGGGACCCTCAAATCGGATTCAAGATTATCTACAGCCTAATATAATACAGGACAGCTGTGGCCCCATAAAATCTATTTAAAGGAAATGTAACTTTTGTCATAATTTACCCTCAATTCATTCTGAACCTGACTTTTTGGAATATAAAAGGAGATCATCTGTGCAATGTTCATTGGTACTGTACAGTATCCCACAATGCAATGCAACAACTTGACCATTTCTAAGTTGATGAAACAACCAAAAATAATAATAAGTCCTCACATAAACCCATAATAATAATATATTTCATTTGTACCTGTGCTCTTCTTACCTGTAAAACAACTTAACAAGTAGGAAATATACATAAATTGTTATCAGTTTGCACTGCATAAGTTATGAATTATATATAGATTAATCGTTATTAAAGTTACTTAAGTTATTTAGTCAAGAGCAGAGCGTATTTGGTGAGCAATTACTTTTGTTCTTTACATTGTCATTATAAGGTGTTACTGTCACTTTAAAATATCTTCCGCTGTCGTACATGACGCGGATGTGAGTGGCTGAAGTCGCAGTTACAAAACTTACCAAATGCATTGCTGCATTCCAGTTCGTTTTTATCATGCCCTTCACTCGCAAACTTCCCTCCGTCTCGTTCACTCGGATGTGCGTCATGCCTACGTTGCATGAGTGCCCACTACTGGCGGAAACTTTGCAAATGGACTGAACTGGAACGCCCTAAGCCCTTGATCACTTGGAATCCACTATGGAGTTGATATATTATTTATTTTTTACCTTTACGAAACTGTTTAATGCAGCATTCTATATGTATATGGATGTGTTTGGGTTGTTTTAAATGTTTTTAAAAATAGTTATAGTTGTTTGTGGTGGGGTAAATTAAACGTGATATGTGGTGACGTCACAATCGCGTTGCATTGTGGTATATGAAGCTGCCTGAAGTGTACATATGAAGTAGACTCGCTCACTCGGTCAAAATCGAGGGAGCAAGGGTCTGTCCATACAAACTTCCCTTGTCCACTTCACGAAGTGGAACGCACTTCAAAATGGCGGCAGGGATTCCCCCAAGGGGAAGTGCTTAGGGAAGTTTGCAAGTGCGTGTCTTAAAGTGGAGTGGAACGCAGCACATGACTGTCCCCCACCCTGCTCCTCTTCAGAAAATGTAACGGTATTTATTTGCATGAGGGTTTTGTTTTTTTGGCAGGAGTGCCTTCCGTCTCTATCGTTACGTCCATCAACCGTCTCTGTTTTGTTTTTGTTTTTTTCCCCGCGTTGTCAATCGTCATCTCACACACTAACCTCGCGACAACTGTCACCTTCAGTACTGTAGGCTATACTGCAGATGGCAGTTATCGAGGGTAGACAGAGCTCAGATTGGAAATGTGTTTGTTTTTTTACTTGTGTATTATTATTTTTTAATAGCGCAGGTTAAAATACGGGAGATTTAGGGTAAGAAGGAAACGGCGGGAAAGAAGGGTAAAATATGGGACTTTCCCTGCCAAAACGGGATACAGGTATGACATGCTTTATTAAATGTGTTCTCTGCACTTCAAATCTTACGAATATTTAAAAAAAATTACTTGCTGAAATATTAATTAAATAAGTACTTGAGTAGACTTTTAAGAGGGCACTGTAATAATTTCACATTAAAGTACATTTAAATTACACTTTAAATCATTCTTTTGTTGTTCTTTAAATAATTTATATTGTGTTGCATGCATACTTGATTTATTTGATACTCCTTTGTTGTAGTTCTTTGATATTACAGAATAAATTATGAAATAAGATATAAAGATGAGTCCTAGTCATGTGAGTTTAAAAGCACTCTATATTTCAGCTAATTGCATTTAATGTACATTTGAACTATAATACATTTTAATTGATCTGCAATTAACATCCAATTGAGTGTCTGAAAATATTACATTCAATTCAGACTTAAAAATTAGACTGGGTAAGCCCAGCCCGATCTGCTGGCGATTTGAGTTCGGCCTGCAGCTCAGGCTGGAAACCTGTAGCCTACATATTTCTATCCTGCTTCTGTTACAAATTTGCGGGGACCAATCACAAACCAGTTTATCCACCAGGCACGCTATTGGCGGGTTTAACGCAATGACGGATAGAAAAGTGATGGAGCGTTGGTCTGATTTATTTAAAGGAATATCCAGTTGCGTTCATAGTCATCTGAACTATGTCCATTAAGAGCACAGCAGACTCCCCAGACCAATCTTCAGTCTTAAAAGATTGAGCTTGGTCTGGTGATAGCCAGACAACTTAGGAATCATATCACTATCAGCTCAGTTGAAGCTATTTGAAAATGTAAATTAACAACTAGTCAGTCAGTTTTTATTGTGATTTATGAAGCTGCTCATAAGAAACAGCTGAAGCAACTCAACAGGATGTTACTTCTTTGCATTCTACGGTTATATTGAGATTCCCACTGCAACTTGAGATCAGGGATATTCTCTGAGAGTGCTCTTGATACACTTGTTCAGCTGTGCCTCTGCTCGCTTCAGTACTCACTCGGCTGTTGTCTGCTTAACAGGACCCCTACACGCTGAACTGATGCCATATTGTAAAACGTGCATGCCATAAAAACAGAGATGTTGCATTTTTATTATGCCACTGCTTGTTGTAAAAAAAAAGACTGCTACACCCTCGTATAACAAACCACAAAACCACATTTTGAATTCCGTCTAAACCCGTGTGCAAAAACTTTTAACTAGGAAGAGCCAAAAATCCAACTTGATTGAGGGCTGTGGGCCGAAAGTAAATGATGCATTATATCCAACAATATTATAATAAAATGTGACATTTTTAAAAAATACAATTCATTTATACACTGTAAAAAATATTTTAAAAATAAGTTACGTTTTCCTTAAAATTGTAAGTTCATTGAAATAAAAATTGAGTTAATACAATGAACATTTTTGAGAATCGACAACCTTTATGCAAATATAATTAAAAGATTTTGTAAGAAGCATGTTGGGTAATTGTGTGTGTTTTATTTGTGATGAAGCAGTGAAACATGCCAAATTGTGCTATTTTCATGATTTATCAATTTTATGTAGTTTAGATACAATACAATTTTGAGTTTCTATTCATTAAACCAATTTCCTTCATTGTATCAACTCAAATGTTTAATTTCAATAAACTCAAAATTTGAAGGCAACCAGGTTCCTTACTTTTTAAGTTAAACCAACAAAATAAATGCGTATGATCCACATTGCAATGCAAAAATAAAACTAAACATTTTAAAGTTTAGGACAAAGTAATAAAAATAATATGCATATGATAAAAAATAACAAATGAACCTTATCATTTTTGTAGACAAGACCTCAAAACATCTATACAGTCTATACAGAAACAGACGTCACACTGTCCCCATCACAGTCACACACACAAAAGAACCAGAACATGAAGATGAAATTCAAGATTAACTTAAATGGGAGCCAGACTTTATATGTTTTACATATATTGATTGTTAAATATGCATAAATCACAAAGACATCTAACCGTACTTGCTCTTTTTTACACGTCAATCTGGTGGCACGGCAGCGGAAATCGCAGCGGGTTTGTGCCTATCCCAAAGGCTTATCGATAAACCTGCATGCTCATTAAATCGGGAGTGAGAGTCATCCTCACCAGCAGCGCTGCACAAGCCGCTGTCGCCTAGCAAGTGAGGCCACTGAGGGAATTAGGTTGCTAAATTAAAGAAGAGCACGTCTGCTTCTGCCATCTTCCCAGTCCCTGTGATAGTAGGCTGATAACTTCATATCTCTAAGGATACTACCCCAACAGAATGGAAATGCAAAACCCATCAGACAAACTCAGATGTGAATATACTTTGGTTAACATCCACACATGATGTTTGATCTGGAGTATTTTCATCTGTATTAAATAGTATGTCTTCCTTTAAGTTGTAATGGTGCAGCCTCCCTTTCCACACAGTTTTTGTGTAAAAAATCAGATGAAAACTGTAGGGGGGAGATGTGAGGGAGGATGTTTCAGCCGGGACTTTTTACTGCGCCGAGTCGAAGTGCTCTCAGAAGTGCTATTCCGCCATATAGTTCTCCTTTTTAATCCGCTTAGAAAAGTGGCACGTTTTATTTTGTGTCACCATACTTGATAGTTCAAATATTCGTGTAACTGTATTTAAAAGTGGAAGTGTTTGGTCGCTTCTAACTTGATCTCTGTTTGGTACCATAGTGAATGAACTGGGCTTAGTGGGCTAAGCTAAATGCTATCAGAATGTCACCTCGCGTCAGACAGATTAAGTGCATGCACTCAGACGAGAGAGGTATGTGTCAACTCGTCTTAGTTAAGGGAATAACATAATTTAATATGAAAAAGTGGTGAAGTATCCCATTAATGTAAGTGCTAACGAGAACTGACAAAGGAGCATAGAAACAAGGAAACTTATATATATATAGTGACAAACCGGGGAAATTAATTAGACAGCTGTGCAGAATGACTAATCATAGTCTGTAACCATAGTAACTAAAGAGTGGTGGGAAATTAGTGACTTATGATAAATAAACTTCAAAGTCCATAAAAAAAATAATGAATGAATTGAGGCTGAGGGAAGAAGGAACCGCTGTAGCTGTAGGGTGGAGAGACTGAACGCAGCGGAAAGTTTGCAAGTCCATGGCGGAAGCAGAGTGTTGACTGACCAAGGGGAAACCAGAGGGACGAGGGGGCCCGGTGGAGCCACAAGGCCGAGGGTCTCTGGTGGAGCTGAAGGTGGGAGGTGCCATGGCACAGCCGATGGGCTGAGGTGGAGCGAAGGGATCAGAGGCCAGAGGCAGAGCCACAGGATCCTCAGGCGAGGCTGGTGGTTGTACGACCTGAGGCTTCACGTCACAGCAAGATATTCCCAGGGAAGATGAAGGGCTGCAGGCATCCAGCAGAGGTGGGGCTGGAGGACTGGCTGAGCTTTGCAGTGCAGGTGACAGAGATTAACTTGACATGATCAATAACGGGTCAGGTCGATGTGGTTGCTCGCCGTCTGCGGGGGTGCTCATTTTGAGCCCCATTGACTACCATAGTATTTTTTCCCCCTACTATAGTAGTCAATGGGGCTCAAAATGAGCACCCCCGCAGACGGCGAGCAACCACATCGACCTGACCCGACCTGACCCTGACCCGCTGAACACAAAGGAAGATATTTGGAAGAATGTTTGTATACAGCAGAAGAAAGAAATTCATGCAGGTTTGGAACAACTTGAGGGAGAGTACATGATGACAGAATTTTCATTTTTGGGTGAACTAACCCTTTAATGTAGCCTTCTTTAGCTACCAACTTAATTAGCTAGTTACGGTTTGCGTTCGTTCAGCCAGCAAGCATTGGTGGAGATGATGTGGAGTAGTCAGTATCTTGTTTAATTATTGCTTTAATCTATTGCTGAGTTCTGGAATAGTTGTGATGAGGAGGAGGAGGTTTGGATGCTTTCGATTGGATAGTTTTGGTCAAAATGTCTGATGTACAATAGATTGGATGTAGGGCTGTGCAATATATCAACATTTTCAAAATATCCCAAATGTACATATCACAATATGCATATCGCAAGGGCAGGCAATATCTAAATGATTTTAATAGGCTACTTCAACATTGTGAAAAGTGTACGTTTTAGGTCGACGCATAGAGCAGAGAATAAACTGAGCACACGACTGTTACTTATGGGACTTGCTTGACATTAAAAAGAGTAATTAAATTCAATAATTTGTGAACAAACAATAGCTTGCTGTCTTGCGCTGTCTGACACACACACACACACACACACACACACACACACACACACACACACACACACCAAAATGTGAATGATTGATATAAATGTTTGCTAAAAAAAAAAATTGCTGGTCACTTTCAAAAGTTGTAGCGGTGCTTTCTTTTTCCGGAAAGAATGTGAATTGACTGACAACTTGGTGGCATTTAAAGGTGTTTATGAAGAGTTCAACAGCACTGCGACTTTCCACTGTTTGTATCACACCGCTTGCTGATGTTTGCACTTTTCAGTGGTGAGGATATCGGTCATTAAATCATTCAGTCAATTTCTTCATTCAGGAACACATGAGTCATTGAATAATTCACTCCACTTGTTTTTTTTTTTTAAATCACTAATTCATTCAGGAATTGAATATCAGGAATGTGTTGATTCAAATGTTGCTTCTTGGATCTTCCACTGGTGTAGACAAAATAATGTGTATACAGTAGTTATTCTATATTAATAACTTTTTTGTGGCAGTGGCGGGATTTTGAGTGACTATTTTTATAGGTTACAACTGACTGTCTTTATATGAGTCATTAAATCATTCACTCATCTGATTCATTAAAACAATAATTCATTCAGGAATAAAAGCACTTGTATATAAAGAAAAAGAGGTTATGATATATGTGTGTGTTCCTTGCTGCTCTATTGCTTCCCTAGAGCAGAGGAAGTCTGTTGCTATGGTAACTTATCAGGAGTAGAACTAAATTGCTAAATGAGTATTGAGTGGATCAAGTGTATGTCCTGGGTAGCTGATTTATATTTTCTCCTGCACCGTAATCTCTCTTGCTCTTTCTCTGTCTGTCTGTCCATCTGACGGTCGGTGTCTCTCTGTTGACACTAACCCATCTGGGGCTTGTTTGGTGAAGATGTAAAGTCGCTCATGCAGTGCGGTCCTTTCTGCCTCTGCTCTCTTGTGTTTGGGTAAAAGGATATCTGCATTCCTGCCAGAACTAGAGGAGGTTTCACAAATGCTATTGATCCACATTTTTTCTGTCCTCACTTTCTTCCTCTGTCTCGCTCGCTCTCTGAGACGAGTGCTCAGGGATTGCCCCTCCAACACCAAATGTCAGGTGTTAACTAGCCAAGCATGAAGAGGAGAGTGAGCCAAGCTTTCTGGGATTAAACTCTGTTTCCCCTGTTATAGCCGCCTCATAGTACTGACAGGAGCGAAAAGCGCACACACATACGCGTGCACGTGCACACTCACATAATCACAAAGAACAAAAGCTTTTGCTCACATTCAAAATGTCACCAAAGCATTTCTCTTCCAGGAGACAGCAGCAGTAGTTTCTGGCTGAAAGGGAGCGTGAGGACTGATTGGGACTTTAAAGGTTAGTTCTTTGTTCATATGCTTTCACCAGACAGGAGAACCGGGATATTGATTTGTGCTTTGTGAATGTGTTTTGCTGAGACATCTTTCTTATTTGTCTCTGTCTCTGCATTTTTTTTTTTTTTTCAAAAGGATTGTTCCTCAGCCTCTGAAACACAGCTTGAATTCTGAATCCCGTTTAAACATACTTTAATTCTTTTCTTATACAGGGGAGACGG
This sequence comes from Pseudorasbora parva, assembly GCF_024679245.1. Lineage (NCBI taxonomy): Eukaryota > Metazoa > Chordata > Actinopteri > Cypriniformes > Gobionidae > Pseudorasbora > Pseudorasbora parva. The sequence continues at coordinate 10,852,606 of NC_090186.1, read as the reverse complement.
GGGCAGGTTGCCAAACTCCAGTGAATGTTTCTCATTGTAAGTTTATCTTTCCATAGATACATAAAAGTTGTGTCTACCCAAAAGCTACTGAACGTGAATAGGCAAAATATAAAGTTAATTATACACATAATGGCCTTTTGTGATAACATGTTCAAGGTTGTCCCAATGGGAATGCTATTCAGTTTTTAAACATTAGTGGGGGTGGGGGGCACATGATACAAAAATATTTTATATTTGTTTTGTTCAATAGATATGAGATGCTGCCCCAAGCATTTAGGACTAGGGTTGGGAACCGAGAACCGGTTCTTATGCAGAACCGATACTGATTTTTGAAAAATACCGGAACCGCGCGAAATTCCTGAGTGTCGGTTCCGAAAACGGTTCTGGAGCAATGTGTGTGCGAAGCGCTGGGAGCATATCCGCGAGCCGCACTTCCGCTCTCTCTCTCTCACACACACGCGCGCGCGCACACACACACACACACTAGGCTTGTTCGACTTCCCCTAGCGATGCGCAGACCGATCGGCAGCAGACTTGAAGCAGTGCATGCCGGTTAGAAATTTTGTCCGACTTGAGACAGCCCCGACGGCACGTGACTGTGACGTATGTCAACAAAGTACCGCGAGAGCGATTCGAGAGCAGGCGGCTGATGCAGCCGGTGCAGATTCTCAAGGGTGGCTGCAGGAGGCTGCTCGAGCTCTGATGACGACACAGCTGATCAACGATTGGCCGGATTCACTGCATGACAGTGAACACGTGTGTTTCGTGTTTATTCTAAAACCTTATGTTACACTAATGCTCACAAATCATTTATTTATAACAGTAAAACCTCTTTTCATGTAGTCGCGACGTTGTCATGTTTATCAAACTAAAACTGATAAAAACCGTTGACAACACTTCATTGATAGTGTAGGTTTATATGTTGAACTTTAATCTTGCCCAAATAGATGCTTTATTAAGCAGTATATAAAGTATTGGATGAAAATATCATTTGAAACATCTGTGTATTTGAGAAATGCTGCATTTATTTAACTTCAGCTGTGATAAAGTTTGCAAACGCAGTGCAAGCGTCACCACGAGAAGCAGAAAGTGTCCGACTTCACGTCTCCGTTTGCAGCTCCTCCCCGCCTGCACTCGGCTACTCTCGCCGATCGCATGCATCCAGCCGCAGCCGATGTCGAACACACCTAATGTCTTAGCGCTGCCGCCTCCCTTCCCCTCACGTCACTTTTTTAAAATCCCCCACAGCGCGAGTCCCGCAAACGCGGCGCCGAGGAGCTTGTTTGTAATCCGAGGACCATGGCTCATTAGTTTCGAAATGGTTTGGGTACAAGCTGATCGCGTTGAAAATAAAGGCATTTGTCTAGCGTTATGAGCTCATTTGAAACATTGCCGCGGCTCATTTAAGAAAATGACAGCTCTGAAGAGACGCCGCTTTAGTTCGAGGTAAGTTAGTGCTAACAATAATAAAGAAAGACGATCAACACCTTATGTGTTACCACTGAAATGTAGATATTATATTTCCAAATGTAAGCCCATCTTATGCGGAATGACGCTTCATACTGTCATCTGCTCTGGATCTAACCTCGAGTGTTTAGCCTGTTTACTTTTTGCAAACCTTGTGAGCGCGCAAACGCTGTGACCTCGCCCCAAATGTTTTTATTGGTTTATTAAGTACAAACAGGAGAGTTATGAAAAATTGAGTGCGAGGGATATGTTCACTTCACACAAAAAGATTTTATAATGAGACGGCTAACTGTAGTAGCGTTTAGTCCACTGTCTATAATAGCCTAATTTAGAGATCACTTTTTTTTTTTAACCGACAACCGACAACTTTGATCAGTTAACGTTGATACGGTCAACCATGGGTCAAACGGTCATCGGTTAACATCCCTAAAACAGAGAGAGAAAATGTAATAAGACAATTTCAGAGGTGTAAATTTGAACATGTTTATTTTAATCTCCATAAATTCCATATGGCTCGATTAATCCTGTAATATATGTATAGTACAGGACTTTTTTTGACATTGCCAACCTGTAAATTCATTTGAGAGCAAGTAATAAACACAAAAAAGGATTGTTTAAAGTTGCGTATTGTGCCTTTTTCCTTTACCACTATTTGTTTAATAATTTTAATGGAACCGGAATCGGAACCGGAATCGTTAGGCGGAATCGGAACCGGAATCGGAACCGGAAAATTTCTCACGATTCCCAACCCTATTTAGGACATATACTGACAACACAATTAAACCTTTTAGTTCAAATTTATCATCATCATATTGTTAAAGACGCAATATGTAAGTTTCACCGCTAGAGGTTGCTTATTTCAACACATTCTCACACCCAACTCGTCACATATGGACGCTTGACCCGGACCCCTTGTCGTCACTTTTCAACGAACTGGGCGTACCTTTATCGTCAATTTTCGACGCGCTGGGTGCTCCATTCATTACAATGAGAAACCTTTGCCGTCATAAACAGACGCATTTAATTATTTGCGTTTGTAAAAGCAGACATGATTTTATTAATATTTAAAGGCTACTTTTATATTTTGGAGCAACTAACCCAACTCCTACCCTAAACCTACCCACATCTTAACAATATAACAGGCAAATAAATGTACAGTCACAAGTATTTATTGCAAAATCTGACCAAAACAGTATAAAAGTATTAACTCATGTTGCGTTCCAAGTCTTCTGAAGTCATACGATGTCTTCATGTGAAGAACAGAGTTGATCTTGATGTTTTAATCGCTGAAATGATGATCCCGCTGCGGCTGCCCCGTGAACGAACTCATTCATTTCTCATTCAAATAATTCAAAAGACTCTCGAGCATGACGCAATTGGTCACAAGACACAGGAGAGCCAATGACATTTTACAATCAATGCTGACGTAATGACGCAATTGGTCACAAGACATATGAGAGCCAATGCAATTTCACTATGAAATTTGACGTACGGGCGGCAATATTTGAAATTTGATGTGTTCATGATCAGATGGATGGAGATGCTGATCGCTTTTGGAGATTTTCTTTATACAAATCAATCGTTTGGCCGCGGAAAACTTGGATTATTTAACTTTTTGAATAACTCGTGGATGCAGGCGTATGTTATATCCTGTGTTTTATATCATGTTCACACAAATGGGTAGGTTTAGGGATGGGATGGGGTTGGGTTACTTGTTAAGCATGTCTAAATAACGTAAATAAAATAACTGTAAATAAAATTATGCTTGCTGATTAAATTGAAAAACACACTCCAACATGTCATAATGGCAAAATCATAAACTAATACAATTTCACCATGACGATAACATTCCCAATACCCAGTGCGTCTGTGTATGACGCCAAAGGTTTCTCACTGAAATAAATGGAACACCCAGCGCGTCGAAACATGGCACCTTGGGGTACCTTTTGCGTCTTAATTGTGATGCGGAAGGCACTTGACCATGCTTCAGAGTTCTATAGAAGTCTATCGGACTACCCTGCACGTCAAAAATTGACGATAAAGGTACGCCCAGTTCGTTGAAAAGTGACGACAAGGGGTCCGGGTCAAGCGTCCATATGTGACGAGTTGTGTGTGAGAATGTGCTGCTTATTTCTAACAAAAGCATAGCTTGATGCTGTGAATGAGCGAGGATTTATGGGAGTTGCCGTCTTAACCTCCAGGCGATGGAAAGGAATGGACTCGTTCGTGTTCAGAAATCATGCACTGAAAATAAAGTGTGTTGGATTTACATTATTTAATTGTGTACATCGGTCCCACATGAATAAATTAAGTTAAACAAATGTATTTTGTTCATGTAACTTCAACTTCAAGAAAAGACGTCATTATAAGTGACTCAATTAGGTAGTCTCAAAGTGAATTTTCACTTTGATCCGAATCATGAATCAATACGCTAATTCACAACTGCTTGATTTTTTTTTTTTTTTTTAAAGATTGAGCACAAACAAGGAAGAGAAGACAATGCTGAATAAAGTTGTAGTTTTTGTTATTTTTGGAACAAAATATATTTTCAATGCAGGTGATTCTAATGAACTAACTGATGTCACATATGGACTACTTTGATGATGTTGTTATTCCCTTTCTGGACATGGACAGTGTGCATACACTTAGATACGCTGTCGGACTAAATATAAAATATCTTAAACTGTGTTCCGAAGATGAACGGAGGTCTTACGGATGTGGAATGGGGGGAGTCATTAATGACATCAATTAAATTTTTGGGTGAACTAACCCTTTAAGTAAGCTTCAATTTGACTTATAGATTGAACACAATCAAATTGGTGTCTCCTCTGAATTTGCCTCACTAGCACGTCATGCTCAAAAAACCGGCCTCCGGCGCAATAACTCCGATCTTTCAAGTATTCATACTCTTGTGTAATCGACGCATCATCCTAAATGAACCCGTCTCTTGCGTGATACTCTGAAATTTGGAATATTCCGATCTAATATGATTCTGACCTGTAAGGTTGCCAGAATAATAACCATACATGGTGTGTTAATAGGCCAGAGGAGAACTGGCACCCCAACTGAGTCTGGTTTCTCCCAAGGTTTATTTTTCTCCATCATGCCCTGATGGAGTTTTGGTTCCTTGCCACTGTCGCCTTTGGCTTGGCTTGCTCCATGTTGGGGACACTAAAATTATGATCAAAGTTATTCAACTAAATATACAAATAAAATGTATGAATTAGGTTTTATTTAATTCTATAAACTATAATACTGATCTGCCAACATTGTCGCTGTATGATAAATTAAAATAAGCTGATAACATCACTGTTTTCTCCAGAACGACTGTACAGCCAAATCAAATTTTGTTGCAGTATTATCCTGTTTGACACTGTGAAACTGCTTTGACGCAATCGTGATTGTAAAAGCAATATAAATAAAGTTGATTGATTGATTGAAATTAACTTAAGACAAAATGTAGCAATTGTGTTGTTTTAGCTTATTTTAATTAAGCAATTTGAACAAGCAGTACAATTTTTTCCGGTGATGGATGAGGTAATGTATTGAAGTTTTTGTTACTTTGATATGATATGAATGGAAGGAGGCCGCTGAACTGAATGCTAATGAGAGACACCTGCACGTCACACCGGTCTCGATCTTTTATTATGCTTTATGCTGCAGTGACTGCGTACCTGGCATAATGTCGTGCTGGTTTACATGGTAAAAACAATCATACTCAATGCATATGAGTGCGTTGAAAGTTATGTTATAATGTTACTCTGTGCATTCGCCCTGTGCCTGGTATGAGAGACTCTGCACATGCAGTATCAATCAGTATTAGACTTGTGTTGCTAAATGACATGCAATCGATTTTAAAATATATTGTATAATGGAGAAAACTCACTCTGATTATGCTATGTTAACCACCAAGCTATAGCATTATTAGTTATTTTAGGGGGGTTTGTGTTATAGTTCCTTAATCAGATTTGTGTGCTTGTGTAGCCTGGTAAGCCCTACATTATATGGGACAAAATGTCCCCACAAAGATGGCAAAACACAAAATTCTTGAAGGAAAGTCCCCATAAAACATGAAAACACAACGTGTGTGTGCGTGCGAGCATTACATGTGAGAGCTTCTCTCCTACTGAGCACTGAAGAAGCCATAATTAGCGTAATTCTATTCTCTGAAACCCTTGGGTTTAATTAGTCACACTGACTCACTGATGACTAGAGTGTTTAATCAATTCTACTACCAAAATAAAATGACATATCATCCCGAATTCTGTCTCCAACTCTAACGTCCCTGTTGACTGCACTTATGATGTCATACTATCTCCATTCGCGACTCTGATGGCTCAATCTTTTTATTGGCGGTTGAAGTCAGGCTTAAATCAGGCAGCACAAGAGGATACATTTTTAAAGGATCAAAAGGTAAGGGATGGCTACCTGCTCCTATTCTAGCACACTACATTACCCATGACTCATCAGTAATTGCTTCTATCAAGGATACAACAGCAGACATCAAAAGAAGACAGATGACAACATTCATCAGATAGCAAAATAGAGCGGGGTGTCCAAAATGGACTGCAGACCACCTGTGGCCCCACAGCGTTATTCAATTCCTCCTGCAGGTTCATTTAGAAATGTAATTAGGTTTGGTGCACTAGGAGAAAATAAGGGTCCCAGTTTTGACCACTAGGCTCCACAACTGTAGTAAAATGGAATCTAAAACTGATTAGGTAGTCTTTTTTTTTTGGGGGGGGGGGGGGGGGTCACAATAGATCCTTTTGGATGTATTGTGGCTTAAGTAGTGGCTCAGCTGTTGCATAACATGGATTCTGAAGTGGTTTCTAAGACAAAGACCTTAAAACTCCTTTGTTAGGTCAACATGAAGAATTTGTGTACAAAATAACTGAACACGTGCATTAGAATGCTTCATTGTGTTTGAGTTTCTGTGAGGAGATTGAGAGTTTTCCAAATGCTTAAATGCTAATGAAGAAATGTGTAACAGTGCTTTCTAATCATATAATTCAAGCAGCTCTTTGCAGTCCTTCAAGGGGACATTCGTTGTACTCAAGCTCTCCATTGTTCATTTCAATGGATTCATTGAAAGATGGAATTTGTTGGAGTGAAATGGAACTTAATGAAATGGATTTTGAAGACACTCTTGACAGTCCCAATACCACAGCATGGAAACATCCCAATATTGAGGAAGCATCTCGTCACAAGAATGTTCAAAATGTTGGGCTTCATATGTGAACAAATATTTTCTTTTAATGACGCTCAACACTAACGTCATTGGAACTGTCAACTGTTGGCACATTCCATCTCTATGAGTTTCAACAGAAAGGGCTTTTGTGAGTGGCATAATTCAGCTTTTACTTTGAATACACCTTTTCTTTATTGAGGCCTTGAAATTGTGTTTTCAATATACTGATTTATTTTCTTGGTCTTTTTGTTTTTAAGAAATATACATCCATTAGACAGAAATTATTTGATCTCCAGCATTAAAATCCAGCATCTAGTAATAATTTACAAGGTTTAAAACCATGATAGATAGATTCATCCATTCAAGAAATTTCCTTATTTCTAAATACTCCATGGTTACAACAAAGTGTAAGCAATTGGGAACAACTGCCACAAAGTGGTAGGCCCACGTAAAATAACAGAGCAGGATCTGAGTTAATAGCTGCAGACCTCAAAACTTTATGTGACCTTCAGATTAGCTCAAGAACAGTGTGTAGAGAGAGCTTCATGGAATGGGTTTCAATAGGCGAGCAGCTGCATCCAAGCCTTACATCACCAGTGATGTACAGTGCAAAGCGTGGGGTGCAGTGGTGTAAAGCACACCACCTCTGGACTCTAGGGCAGTTGAAACGTGTTCTCTGGAGTGGGTTTGCGGGTGCCAGGAGAACAGTACTTACCTGATTGCATTGTGCCTGTTGTAAAGTTTGGTGGAGGGGGGATTATGGTGTGGGGTTGTTTATCAGGGGTTGTGCTTGGCCGCTTAGTTCCAGTGATAAGAACTCTTAATCCTTCAGCATACCAGGATATTATTGACAATTTAATGCTCCCGACTTTGTGGGGATGATCCCCCAAACTGTTTAGGGATGGTCCTTTCCTGATCTAATATGAATACGCACCAGTGCACAAAGCAAGGTCATAAAAACATGGATTGTTGTGGACACAGACAAACAGACAGATTTTGATATTTTGGATATACCCAAATATGCTGCCTGGCACACACATCCATTTATATGATATTTCTCTCGTTCACTTTCTACATTTCTCTTGTCCCTCACTCCCTGACTTTAATTACTGTGAGACTGACTTCATACACCTTCACAGACGGGCCAATTAAGCTCAAGTGTATTTTTATCTGCCTTGTAGAAAGAAGTGTTTGCAAGCATGAGCAATTCTCACTGACTTTACCAGTGTACCAATTTCTCTGTTACTCGGTCTCACTTTATATTGTATGCTAAAGACTATAAAAAAAGATGGATGATGCAACTTCACTTTCTTCCATTGTAGTAATTGAAGCCCAATATGGCACTGACATCTTGACTGCATCCGAAAACCTAGGCAGCTGACTTGTTGCCTCACAAAACTGATTTCAGACAGAATTCTGAGGCAGCATAACAGTTTAATGATGTACAGCAAAATAAAGCCAGCTTTGGTGAGAACTAAACAAATATTGAATTACTACAGTATAAATTTCTCGCTAGAAATGACATCAGAAGTGGAAAACATTGGTCAAAACTTTCATACGCTATCTTTTATTTTTCTAGCTCAACTGTCTGTCGTGGAATTGAACGCATAGGATTGTGGGATATCAAAGGCAGCGAAGGATATATCTATGCTATATAATTTGTTGCTAAATATTTTTTTAAAGTGTAATTACATTGGTTTTGTTTGTCTCACGTCCCATGATATTACATTCAGAGAGCAAGGTTTATGATCTATACTGCATCAAGTCACATGGAGGCAATCGAGACACTTTGGCTTCACTTTTCAGGACTATTGTGGCACTCTTGGTATATGCACACAGTTAGGTTTTATTCTGGGTTTTAGGGGAGGGCGACTATTATTCTGGGGAAACCAGCCACCTTCCATATAGCGATAGTATTCATGATTTTAATAGGGACAATGCTTTACCTTGCTAGAGACACACAGGAGACACCTAAAGAAGATAAACAGATAGTAGAGGTTGATAAATTCAGGTTGATTGGGAAACTTTTTTCCAGTCATCTTAATGGCAAAAATTGTCCCAATCAATCTGAATTTTACCATTAGATTAAGGTTGAAATATATACTGAAATTATTATGTCAGTATAAATGTATAAACATTATTTTATATAAATGTGAGACATTTAAAAAGCTGTCCTATTTGTTTTATTGATTGTTTATTTAGAACTGGAGCTGTTCATATATTTGAATGGAGATCTTGAATATGATCATGAGCAAGGAAAGAGTTCTATATGCACATTGTACAGAAACTGTGCCATTTGCCAAAGTTTACTTTTCCTCCTTTTTTTATTGGAGGATTATATATTGTGTTCAAACTGAATGTTTGTTTTCAAATCACACATGTTGCCGATTCATACCAAACACCAGACATCTCTTGCTAGGAATGTGGCACTTGGACGTGCTTTATCACAGTCTAAATGTGTCTCACTTTGCCATCTGTTCTCTAAGTAGCTTGAGTACTTGGAAGTCACAAACCAAAAGTTAAGATATGCACAAACCATTTCTCGGGTTTTCAAAAATGTGAAAGCAAATCCCACCCCGGCATGTGGACAGCAAGCGATTTAAAATTTGCATTTGTTTTGCTGCATGAGGCGGCCTGAAGTATTTCACAAGCAAGATAATTCAGCGCACAATTCATAACAAATATGTAATCTGAAAAATAAATAGCTTGCTTAGCCATTTTTTGACATTGCACCTATAATATCAAATAACATTTGTATATTTTACCATTTTGGGGCAGTTTAGCATCAGTTATATGAAATATTTTATATCTCATATTATTATTATTATTATTATTATTATTATTATTATTATTATTATTATTATTATTATTATTAAATTAATATTTAATTTGTGAAAGTGTGTGTATGTATGAAGCTGTGAGCTCTTACATATCTTACACATAGCTACACATAAAAATAAAAAAAATTATCTACAAACCACTACCCAACATCTATCAAGTAAATGGGGCACCTCTAGGAATACTTTTCTGTTTCACTCTGGTTTGTTTTGTTTACTGTGAAACTCTATGTTTCATCATATTTCTCTGTGTCCATTAGGGAGCTGCTGTGCCAACAACCCAGAAAAGTTTGGGCTGAATAGCTGCGGCTGATGAAGTATTTTATTTATCCTATAGAAAACAACTGTTTTGAGGCCTCATTGCCTACATGACTGAGAGAAGTCACACGGGAAAGAATGGGTTCTATCTGAAGTTGCTTGCAGTTAAAATCTGCACTGATAGTAAGTTGCTCTTTTGGTTCACGTGGCCTTTAATGTGTTCTTCTCTTGATGAAATAATGAGGCAAAAAATGTTTTTGATGTAGATAAGTTGGCTGTCGGCCACCCTTACAAAGAGAACAAGATAGCCAATTAATGAAGTAACTGTGGCTAAAGTGTTGGGGAGTACTTGGGGGATTCCAAGAAGAGAAAGGAAGAAGAGCACCTGCAAATGATATCATTGGTTGAAGTGTGAGTTGCCAATGAGATCAGATGTTCAGCTGTCATCCCATTTTTTTTTTTTTTTTTTTTTTTTTCTACAATAAAATTAACATCTTCTGAGACATAAACTTCGACTCTGAGAGATGTTCTTAAAATTCAGAATTAAAGGATCATTGAGACTTGGAATTTTCCACAACACGGCATAAATAGTTAATGAACTGTGATCTGTTTATTTTTTCCATGACCTTACTATTACGACAGCTGAATTTTAAGAACCTAGTAAGCGTGAGGCTGCACGACCATGAGAGCCCCGGTGTCTGTGAGGGCTGGATTACTGTGAATACCTGATATATAGTACCTGAGCACTGCTGAGATTATTGAGTTTGCTCAATGGAGCAATTACAAATCCACATGTGGGATCAGAATCGGGGGGAAAAAGAGGGGGGAAAAAACATTATACTTGACCTGGTACCAGTGTCAGAATGTTACGTTATATTTTTGTCCCTTGGTATTTTTATTTTTATTTAATTGAGGCAAATTCTCCTTTAAACATGTATGGCTTAACCTATTGAATGAAATCAAAATAAAATGCAAAAGTAGCTGTAAATTATTAAAATGATAATTAAAAAAAACTAAGCTAAACGTAGACTAGACTAAATTTAAAATGATTTGCCAGTGTAACCCTTTCTGTTTGAACCGCCCGCTACAATCAAGACTCGAACCCCGGTCCCGGCATTAGAGTCGGATGCTCTAACAAGGAGGCTAAAGGCTGCAACCCCTAGCGTCAGCTACTAGAGCGTCTCTTGAGGTCAGGGTAGTGAGGTTTACTCACACAGCAACTACCAGCTGGCCTCTGTTACACTCACGCCCCTAAACCTCGCTCCCATCCGGGTCACGGCACCAATGTAACCCCTCCTGTTCTAACCGCCCGCTCCAAGCAGGACTCGAACCTAGATCTGCCAGCATGAGAGTCGGACGATCTAACAAGGAAGCTAAATGCTGCAACCCCTAGTATCAGCCACTAGAGCGTCTCTTGAGATCAGAGGAGTGAGGTTTACTCACACAGCAGCTACTAGCCGGCCTCCCTTACACCCTATTATAGATATTTTTGGATCACTTGATTTGTCAAAGTTCAACAGTTTAGTGGAATCAACTCTTTCCCCATCATTGATGGAAATTTCTGTCATTTGTGAGAAAGCCCTTACCCACCATTGGCAGAATTTTCTGGCTTTCACTCTTATATGCTACCCAGATAGAAAATGACATCAGGCCCAGTTGTTGGCCATAGGCTTAATTCTTTAAAGCTTTTTTCTGATTGTTTCATAAAAGATTTTAATCATCACATGTGTCAAAAACAGTGGCATCTTGTGGCAGGTCAAATTTATAGCTGCCATAAATCAGAGAGAGCAGCTCCATTGTGTTATCCATTAAGCATTAAAAAAAAAAAACAAGACGAAGCTAAATGTTCAGTTTTCTAATAATATAATTCACATATTAAAGTGTGGCAATGAATTAAATGTAACAATTATAATAATAGCTAACAATACCAACAGAGTTGTTTGATGCTAGTAAATGGTTCTATAATTATTTTAATATTTTATTTTATATACTGTTTATATGGCAGAATATATGATCATTTAGGCTGTATATATAAAAAATGTTAGTAAATGGATTTGAACTTCCATAAACTCGCAGAGTGGTCTGGGTTCAAACATTCTGACAAGCAAAGTGAAACATTCACATTACTAGAAAGAAAGTGAGGCTTCGTTTTTCATTGATCACGTGTTTCTCTGAAAACAATATGTGTTCCGGAATGGAGCTTCATGGGAAATTGCACTGTAAAATCGATGCGCTCTTTGAAGCTTCAGTGTCATAGTGGCCCACACCTCCCACATTCTTCTGACCAAAATACCGCAAGTAATGACAGTGATGACTCAACCTGAGTGTGGCTGGCAATAGCATATATACATGGCCTCATCTGGGCCAAATATGGCATATATGGCTCAGTTCTGGCATTGGTGAAGGTCACATGGGCAACATCTGGGCCACACACAGCAAGCCACAACTCACACTAAAACCAGCATGATGTTTGTGGCCAGATACGGCCCATATGACCTTTGCCCGATGCCAGAACTTAAACATGAATGCCATAGTTGGCCCAGTTGAGGCCCAGATAGCTATGCTCTCTGGGTATGGGGGCGCTATGACTGAATCTCCCTATCAAAACACATGTGAAGAAGATGCAGAAACAAGTGATCTTGTGTATCACATGCATGTAAAAATAACACGATTATCAGCAAGAAACAGCACATCAAAACTGCCTAATGTTATTGAATGAAATGTTGATCCAGGAAAAAAATGAGGGATGTTGATGGGCTCAATTTACTCCATATGTAGTCTTTGACAACATCTTGATTTGCTCAGCTTTTTGCTCAAAAAGTAGCTTTTTATTAAACTTACCCACATTCAAATGTTGAAATAGCATGAAGCTGGAATATTGTGTATTATTTCTCTCAGGGGGAAACAAATGTACTGCTAAATATAGAGCCAAAATAAACCGTCAAGAGTCACTGTGATTGGTCAGTGTGAATGAGGCAGTTCTTGGCCAGAACAAACTGCTATGTGGACTTGACCATATGTGATTCAGTTGAAATTCTGCCTACATGAGACTAAGTAGGTTGTAACTTCTCCTGTGTCCTGAAATATATTTATCGGTTTATAGACACTGAGAGCAGATGTTCATAAGAATATTGTGCCAGAAGCTCAGTTAATTTCAAACAGTAGTATTCCCTCTAAGAGAGCAACATACATTTTTTTGCAGAAAGAAAGATATTGGCCAGAGTTTCAATCCCCATGTTATTATATAAATTTTCCATTGAATTTGGATCGTTTTTGTCTATCAATAATTCAGTGTCTATTGATAGAGAAACACTCAAACAGACAAGTGTAGGAGAGCAAAGCCTGGGTTGCTAATTATTTCATAACGGTTACAGAGCCATTTTTGTCTTATTATTGTGGCATGAATACTGTATGTACTGAGCAGATGTGCTAAAAATTATGAATATTGCCACTTGGGGGAATTTTAGAAACAGAGTATTTAGAAGCGTGTTTAGACATGTAGCGATGTTAATGTAACCATGAACTTGCATAACTGAGGATGATTCAATATTTCAGTGCATTTAATTTTTTTCCCGAGTCTGAGAATCCCTAGTTTGATAATTATCCATTTTTTTAAATGTCTGTGTACCTGGAAACTGGTGTTTGCATTTACAGTGAGCGGTATGTAGATGTATGTTAATGGGTATGCAAATAAGGCCATCATCATCAGGACTTCAACATGCTGTTATCATGTTTCTGTTTTGATTATGAATCCGCTAGAGTATGGGAAGGGAATCGAAATGATGATCAAATGATAGAGGCATGGCAGTGTCTGGATAACCTCTGTCTTTAATCTGTCCACGGCTGATCCACTTTGAGCCTGATAACTGAGTAGATTACCACTGACCAGGGGCTCAATGTGTGGAGACGCTGAGCATATTGTCTTTGTAAATGGTATGTAATCCCTCTTTTTCACGATCACACTCTCTCTCTCTTCATGAGTAAACATGCACAAACAAATGCGATATATTTAACTTTTTGTTCTGTTTGGTGTCTGAGGCCCTTAGGCTCATTTAATAGCTCGGAAAACATAATTTAACACTGAACTTTAATGTTTAATTTTTCCTCATCTTCCTGAAGACGACTATAATGATTATAAAAAATATGTCTTAAAAAGTGATCGTTCATCCAAAAATGAAAATTACCCCATGATTTACTCACCCTCAAGCTATGTGTGTATGTCTTTCTTCTTTCAGACAAATACAGTTGGGGTTATATTAAAAAATCTGGAATTATATTCCAAGCTTTATAATGGCAGTGAATGGAGGACAAGATTTTGAAGCCCAAAATAGCACAGCCATGCATAATAAAAGTGCTCCACACAGCTCTGAGCGGTTAATAAAGGCCTTCTGAAGCAAAACGATGCGTTTGATTAAGAAAAATATTGAAATTTAAAAACTATATAAATGAAAAATAATTTGTTTCCACCAGAATCGTACACATCGATTTACGCCAAAAGAGTAACCTCTGACCTGATGCATGACATATTGATGAACACAAAATGACAAAGGCTAGAGCAAAGCAAAAAACACTGGTCATCTATATATATATATATATATATATATATCGGTCGAATGAGGCATCTACATAAATATATCTATTATTGCGGTGGTATTTTGATCTTATTTGTTATTTATATAGCATAAATACTGTTTTGTGTCTTAAGACGTCAATGTGTCTCCACGAACCACAGGGTTTAATATGGATTCGTATGCCTATGTGTTTTTCACTCTCATAGAATTACATTCACATGCATTATACGAGTGGCACGCAGCAATGGTTGTAAGTTAAAAATCTTCATTTGCGTTCTACTGAAGAAACAAACACAGTTACATCTTGGATGCCCTGGAAGTAAGCATAAACATAAAATTTTAAGTTTTGGGTGAACTATCCCTTTAATTACATGGATTAAATATCCTATATACATCAGAAATCATTATTAAAGGTCCCGTTCTTTGCGTGTTTTCGAAGCTTTGATTATGTTTACAGTGTGCAATATAACATGAGTTCATGTTTCGCGTGAAAAAAAAAACAGCATTTTTCACACAATTTACTTATCTGTACAGTGCTGTTTCCTCTGTCCTAAAAACAGCCTGATGATTTCCTTGTTCTATGAATTCCCTCCTTCAGAAACACGTAACGAGTTCTGATTAGGCCAGCGCTTCCCACGCTGTGATTGGACAGCAGCTTAGCACACGTGGCCTGGAAATGTCCCGTCTCTTACCATAACGGGGAGATGCAAGCGCTCAATGTTATTGCAAAAATGTCTATATTGCCTTATCAATTTGAGCCGGAATCAGACCCGGAGAATATCGAAGAGGATCGATTACAACCTGCTCAGGAAAGACTTCTGCTGGATGTTTCAGAATGGTAAGCTGTCTATTCAGTAGTTTAAACTGATCATTACAAACATCAACAATCGATGGTGTCTGAATGAATTACTACACTTTTATATGCTAAGTTTTTCGGATTAGTTTCAATTACCATCTAACGTTAGTTAACAAAGCTAAACAGCGTTGCACTTTGTGTTATGAGTTACATAAACTGTTAAACGGACCAACTTAAATAATAAAATACACTTACCGGTTGTGGTCCATAAACAATGCCTTCTCCAGACAAAGAGGGAACTGTGTCATCTTTTAAGAATAATCTTTCTGCGAATCCGGCATTAAACTGACTGAGATTGAGGAAGCAGTCCTCAGCAAAATGTGCTGCACATAGTTTTAAATTGTGATTATAATTTTCCGGAACCGAGTTAAACATGAACTGTAGCCACGATCTCTACGTACAGCATCCGTGGGAAGGCCAAAGAAATGTGGTTTGACTCCGGGATGAAAATAACAGCGTTTCAATCGCATGGCGACAAACACACTCTAAACAACGCTTCCTATTCTCGACGTACGAGAGCAAAAGGACCACGCCCCCGAATTTGCGTGTTCTTGTGGGCGGAGGGTTCGTCAACAAACGGTTTTAGTTGCGTCATTAAAGCAGGAAGTACAGGGGTGTAGTCCAAACCGACCGTTCGCTGTAGGCTTTGAAAGGGAACTTCTGTTAAATAAAATATCTCGCTTGGCATTGAACTTTGAGCTTTAAAATTTTACAGGTATTATTTATGCTCTAACAGCAACATTACACACTAACTAAAGTTTGAAAGATGGAATCGCAAAGAATGGGACCTTTAATTTATTTTTACTTTTTAATAATTTAATAAAATAATTTTTAATTTTCGCATGCTAAGATTTTCCGATTAGTAGTACTGCTCTACAGTTTGCTTTATTCTATTTTTCACATATTGTAAATAAACAAGTAAATTAGATTGCTATATTCGATCGCAAGAAAAGTGTCTGCCTATCCATAACACAAAGGAATAAAATGTGCTAAATTCACAGAGGTTTGTTGAAAACTATTTTTGACATGTCTCTCAAACATGCAGACAGTAAAGTCATTTTCAACAACATGATAGTTAATCTTTCTGTTCAAACGACACCAACATGAGTGGCTTTTAGCAAACATATGGTTCTCTCTTTACCATTGCTAATAGCTTTATTGGCCAGTACAACATTTGTTTCCTGGATGCCTGTGACCTCTTGTTCTGATTACAAGAGCACATAGTCGTCCCAAGTGACAAACTGCAAAAACATTCCCCATGGAGTAACCAGGGGTTAAGAGGTTCACAGTGGATGGGCATGATGGAAAACAGGAGTAGAGAGTGACAGGACTGTGATATAATTAGCTCTCCTAGAGTCACTACTATTTGTTATTGAACCTTTAACCTAAGCAGCACAGATCATTAATCATCAGGCTACCCACTGTATTCAATAGAATGTATTATAAGCAGAGAGAGTTTATTAGAATATAAGATTGATTTATGGATTATGTTACAGCTTCTGATGATAATTATCCACCATTCAAAAAGTTAAACTTTTTTTATTCTGTTTTAGACAGAGGAGGACAATGGAGTATTTTTACTTTCCAAGTAATTTTATTTTTCAAGTATATGTACTTATCGGTGTTCTTCTTTGGAAAACCTTTACTTCACAACATTCCAAAACATAATATTGTGATGTTTACTGCACTGTGTTTCATATTAAATATATTTAATACTTAATTACATAAAAAATGCAGTGCTGTATACTCAAGTAAAAATAATTACAATTTTACTTGTATTTGGTGTTTTACACTACAAGTAACTACAAGTATATTTAATGTAATAAAGAGTAAAAAAAGGTTAAAAAAAATGTAGTGCAGTAGAAAGTATGACATTATATGCTTTGGATTTAGTGAAGTAAAAGCGCTCCAAAGAAAAACACTGATAAATTATACTTGAAAATTTTGCTTGAGTAGAAAGTAAAAAAAATAATCTACTGTCCGCCTCTGGTTTTGGAAGCGCGGAAAATAAAATAAAAAGAAGTCTGATCATTTCATGCTTATATGCATTAATAGTCACTGGTAATTTAATGATAATTGTTTTTATTCTTTATTGTTTTCTTTTCTAAGATTGCCATCACACTGTAAACCCCAAATAAGCTGGCAAAACTATATATTTAAAAAAAATAACAATCAGTTACATACATTTTTTAAGTAATACAATTTTAAGTTTAAGTTAGCAGAACTTGCAGATTTTTGTACCCAGACATTTTAATTGGTCTTAACTTAAAACAGCGGTAACACTTTACAATACGGGTGCACTAATATGCATTAATTCATGCTTAATTAATGCACATATAATCATGAGTTAATGTATTACTAATGGTGAACTAACCCATTTATTAATGATTACTGCTTCAGCAACTAATAAAGATTCTACATGATTAATAGATTAAGTAATCATTAAAATGTTATTAGTTAAATATGTCATAATGTATTAATTCCTTAATAACATCTTATATTAACTAATAATGTAAATGAATGTGTTAATTACCACAACGGGTCAACTTCCAGTCATCTGCTTTAATGAATCATTAACTAATGATATATAAAGGTATCATTATGTTAAGACTTTAGGCACATGACTGTTAACTAATTCAAAATTAATTCAAAACCCATAACCTCAATTACATATTAAATAATAAGTGAGTTAATAGTCATGTGTCAAATTATTTCAACTTCAGATTATGTTTAACTGATTTTTAAAAATTAGTTAGATCTTGTATAACTTATTTAAAAAAAATGAACATTTCTTAACTTATTTTGATGAGTTAAAACAATCTAAAAACACATGTTGTCATAACTTATTGAGCATATTTTTTTTCCAGTGTCCAGACTGCAGCTTTAAAATGTGTGAGTTTTTTTATCATAAAAAAAGTTCATAAAAGTTAATTTGTTTAATTTGAGTTGGCTCTCCTCAAACCAATTCATTATTTTGAGCTTTAGGGTTTACCGTGCACTATATACACTGTACATAAATGATATAACAAAAAAATAAGAAACATTATTATTGGAATGGAAATAGAAAAACCTCAAATGTGACATTTTCATTGTTTTTTTCTTCTTCTTCCAAACATGTTACATTTAACAGTATTTTACTGATGGAATTACACAAAATATTGGTAAAATAAGGTTAAATATGACAGTTTTTATCTTACTGTTAACTTACTGTTAACCAATTAACAGGTTTTTACTGCAGCATTTTATAGTCTTTACACAGTTTACAGTTAAAATTACAATAAGCTTTCAGTCTTTTCATGCAACATTTTTAACATTGTTTCATAATGCATGCAGTTAAGCAGTGGTAGGATAACAGGGTTAAAACAGTGGTTGAAAACATGATTTAGTAAAATAAATGATTGAATATTAATTTAAATAAGCAGGTTCAGAACCATATGGAACTTTAATAAACAAGTGGATTGTATAGAGCCAACTCCAGCGCCCTATAGATGTAAAGAGAAGGAGAACTGACTCAAGAAAAGGCCAAGTGAGATTTCTACACCTCAAAATACCCTTTTAATGCACCTTTTGTGCTGTGTAATATCACTATTGTTATAGACTGGAGCTGTCTATGATTGACACTTGATACAAAATAGGCAAAATGACAAAAAAAATCTTAAGTAAATAAGTTAAGTAAGCTGTATATCTGTGATGTACTGTACTTGTTTCGACGGAAGCATCAAAGCAAACACACACGCCTGCGTTCTTCACACGAAGCCCCTCAGGTGAAGAGAATTTGCGGTAATTAAGTTGTTGAGCCAGTGAGCTGTGGAAGGAGGAAAAGTTCTTGTTTCTTCTTTCTTCTCAGTTTTAACGGCAAGTCCTTTTGACACAATCCCACAATCCTGCTGCCCTCTAGTGCCAAATCATCATGATTATTTTCCTCTGCTCCTCTAGTCCACTAATGGAAGTGTCACATAATGTTTGGTGTTTATATATATATATGAATTTGACAGGGCCAGCAGAGAAGGCCCTGATGGCCCTGACGGCCCTATAATATATATGTATATATGTGTATATATATATATATATATATATATATATATATATATATATATATATATATATATATATATATATATATATATATATATATATATATATATATATAATATATATGTGTATATATGTGTATATATATATATATATATATATATATATATATATATAATATATGTATATATGTGTATATATATATATATATATATATATATATATATATATATATATATATATATATATATATATATATATATATATATATATAATATATATGTATATATGTGTATATATATATAATAAGTTGTCAGAACTCAAAACATTTAAATGAGAATTATTATGTCAATTTCTTAGTATGGGCTCCACTAGTCTTGTTGAATAAAGTAAAGTGCGTACTGTGATATGTAATCTGTTCTGTTTGAATGAATGTATACATACACTCACCTAAAGGATTATTAGGAACACCTGTTCAATTTCTCATTAATGCAGTTATCTAATCAACCAATCACGTGGCAGTTGCTTCAATGCATTTAGGGGTGTGGTCCTGGTCAAGACAATCTCCTGAACTCCAAACTGAATGTCAGAATGGGAAAGAAAGATCATTTAAGCAATTCTGAGCGTGGCATGGTTGTTGGTGCCAGACGGGCCGGTCTGAGTATTTCACAATATTTTCACAATGTTTACTGCGCGTTAATAAAATTAGTGCCATTAAAATGATATTAAGTTAACGCGTTATTAACATGTTAATTTTGACTGCCCTAATATATATATATATATATATATATATATATATATATATATATATATATATATATATATATATATATATATATATATATATATATATATATATATGGGAAACACATAATCACAATTAACTATGACTTTTGCCTCAATACACTCCTAATTTACCTGCTTATTAATAGTTAGTAAGGTAGGTTTTGTAGCGTTCAGGTTTAGGTATGTAAAGTGTAAAACTGCAGTGTAAAACTACTTATATATGATCATACATTGATGACAAATACCAGATTGTAATATCAAACAACATAACTGTTTTTATTAGAGCTTAGAGCTAAAATAACTCGAAGTGGATTACACCGGAAACATCACACATTCAGTGTGAAACGAATATTGTCATATATTTGATGTATAAAAGTGAAACAACTTATTAAACCAGAAAAACAAAAGTAAGGTGGGGCTTAATTGGCCACAACATTTGAGCTCGGGCAGTTCGGTCTGGACTTGATCCATAGAGGAGTGATTAAGCCTGAACAGAAACTGTTCGGACCAATGAAATCATCAGGGCGGTCTTTAGACGATGATGGACAGATGATGAACAGTAACGTAATCATGCACGTCATAAGGCGCTTGGGTTGAATTTCTTCTAATCCTAAACGGAGAACTTGTTCGTATTCACCTTCACTATTTCTCTCAGAAATTATGATCATGTTGGGTAGTACTCTGTGTATCCTTAAATTCTTTTTTACAACACTGGCAAAGCTACGGTGGCCCAGTAGTGGCGCACTAAATTAAACCACAACACAACAAATTTGCCACAACACAATGGAAGATTGTTTACACTCATCTTTTTCTTCTAACATTTACTCCAGCATGCTTGCAGACAGGGTTGCCAAGTTTTTACAACAAAACCCACTAGCCCAAAACAAGTCCAATAGTCTGTCGAAGGAGTGTGTGTTTTTTTGGCAAGGTTGCCAGCTACAATTCGCATTCCTGGGTCTATATATCACATAATTGAGGTCGCTTCAACCCGCGGACATGGAAAACAACCCGCGGAAAAAACGCAGACTTGGCAACACAGTGCAGTTGAGTTCTGTTGACATTTGACAACTAACATTATGCGTTGCTCTGTTGCTCTGATTGGTTGTAGGTCTATCCAATTGAGGTCTTTCCTGGTTCGGTTGAAACACGCCCCATAATGACAGCCCAATGGAACAGTTTCAGACTCATATTCTGACTAGAATTGAGCATGACCACGTCAAGCTAGTGACAGGTTGTCTCAAGCGGGAAGGTAATGTGCATGGATAAATCATTTACAATTATACCCGTTTTAAAATTTGTATTGTATGAAGCGCTTTGTAAGTAAAGGTGAAAGGTGCACTATATTTCATAAAAAACAAGACCTGTCCATTTTGATTTCATGGTGACTTTAAAGCTACACTGTGTGATATTTTCCCCCATCTAGCAGTGAAAAGGTATATGACCCTCCAGTGAATAATAGTTTCTGTTCCTCTCAATTCTGATTTCGTTTTAACTCCTACGGTGGCCGATTTAGTCCAAGATTAACATGGCAATCCCCCTCTTCACATTCGACACGGTGCCATCGAGTGTTAAAACGCGAAAGGCGAAGCTTGAATTTATGGGTATGTCCCTCTTTGGCTAATGTACTTTTAAGATGGAGGGGCAACATGGCGACCGGCATTAGAACCCCTCACCTGTATGTATTTTCAGTGGCATATTATAAACTTACGAGAATACTTTATTACTTGAAACAAGTAAATATACAGTAATGAGCACATATATTTTTGAAAAAACTGTGTTTTTAGCTAAGAATAAACTAAAAAAGTTACACAGTGTAGCTTTAAGAGGACTTCAGTATTCATTTTATTGTTGCAGTGTTCGTTATAGGCCAATTATATTTGTCTTAGTGTAAGCCATAAGATATACAGTACAGGTTCTAAACAATATTTAATGCCCATGCATTTACTGATTTGGCGAGTAGCCCTGTATAAACAGAAATATGTACAGCACAGTCAGACGCTCATTATCGCAAAACAAACTCCTTTATGATATTGTACAATAATGACTGACTGAGTGCATCTAAAGCTGTTGCAGGAGTAATCCATATGTTTTGATTCATTTTTGTTTCAGAATAAAGGTTTTAATTAGCCGCACTGGATATTCAGAGGTTGTGTCAAGGGTGTTTACAGTGTGGCATTAAAAAAATCTTTCCGTATTTTTTTTCTCCAGCACAAAAGCGCTCCCTGAAGGGACTGACATTTCAAATGCCTGCGTGTTTGTGTGGCTCTTGTTTGTGTGTCTAAGATACATAATAGAGATTGTTGGAGCGGTGTTTACGGTGTACAGTATGCGCGCATTTGTGCGTGCGATTGCCCTCGCAGGCGTTTGCATGTGTGTGTGAGATGCCGTCCTGTGGGTGGAATATTTACCTCCTTCCCTGCGGGTGAGAAGTTCAGTATAAAGCACTCTGCTTTCTGATTGGTTTGAGTGACTTCTGCGAAATACAATCTGACCTCAATAATGGTGCAGGCCATTGCTTATAAACAAAACTAATGGAGTATTGAACTTTGATACAGCACCGGCCAGGTCTAATCTAACATACAGTCACACGGTATTAACAGACGGAGTCTGGAGCGGCCCGGTTTAGCCCAGTCAGCCCTACCGAAGAGAATGTAGGCTATTCATGCCTCCTCCTGCACGCAGGGGCTCTGTCTCATCAAAAGCTATCAGCATAAAATCAGTTCCCTTTCCACAGCTCTGCAAACACACTGTAAATCTAAGATGAATAAAACATCAGACACGCCAACAAACACCCTGATCAATGAGGGTGGGGGGTGGCTGAGCCGAGGGTAGGCTGGACAGGGTCCTATATTTCTGTGTGTGCGACAGATAATGAGCCCTAGATAAAAGTGTGTGAGGATGTGTCATTTGGTCCAGTGTGTTTACAGGACTAATTTTGTCACAAACACAAACACACACACTGAGAGATATCATAGGACGCCAGAGATAAGCAGGTCCCTGCGCTGAAACACGCGCGCACACACTCATGGCGTTGTGACTGCCTGGAGAGGTGGATAAAAGGAAGGCAGTGAGTTATCACATAAGAGAATGTGGCTTTGATAAACCAATGAATCTTTTTTTTTTCTCTGAACAGTGTTCAGACAGAGGGACAGTTCAGGGAAAATCACGCAGAGAGTCCAGTGAGAGAGAAAAGAAAGTTTGAGAGCGGTCCTTTCTTCTTTAAAGCAAACTACCAAATATATAGCTGACTGATTGTGCAAACACTAAAATGGCTTTTAAATAAATTGCATATAAAGTAGGCTATTCATCTGAAGAATCTGAAGACAAATAATAATCATTTAATTTCAAATATTTTTTAATAACTTAATTAGTTCAAAACACCAGGGGCCGTATTCACAAAACATTTTATCTTAGAAATAAGAGTTCTCCTAAATGGCAGTAAAAGTTCTTAATTAAGACTTTTCTCTTAAAAACAATGGCTAAAGCTGCTGAGAGAAACTTTTACTAAAGGAATAGAGCGAAGTCTTAAGCTAAGAGAAGGGCCTCGTTGCTATGGATGATGTCATCACACTTACTATGACC
Source organism: Pseudorasbora parva (assembly GCF_024679245.1). Taxonomy (NCBI): domain Eukaryota; kingdom Metazoa; phylum Chordata; class Actinopteri; order Cypriniformes; family Gobionidae; genus Pseudorasbora; species Pseudorasbora parva. The sequence goes on along the minus strand of NC_090186.1, from coordinate 10,829,026 downwards.
ACAGTGATTGGCTGATAGGGAAGGTGTCTCTGTCAATGATTTAATTATGGAATAATTTGTTGAAGGAGGTTTCATGTTGCTATATTCAAATAAAATGTTTAAAATAACAATGTTCCGATAGCCTGACAAGCCAGACCCGCATCAAGATGTTTGGTCTGGAAACTCACCATTAACAGGGCTCAATCCGAGGGGCGGGATAAACGGTTGTCTTTCAAACACCCTCTGCACGCGATAGGATAGCGCTACAACCAACCAGAGCAATGAAGGTGAAGCAGAGCTTGTTGATAGATTAAACATTCGCCGTATCCGGTCGGCTAAACTCCGAACACATCTTCCCTTTTTAAGAATGACTTCAGTGCCGTTCTTTGTTCTTTTCTCAGAGAAAAGCCAAGTCTTCCAGAGTCGCGGTCAGAGCTGATTCGAAAGACAGCCGTTTGCCAGTTTCTGTGTTTACTAGAAGCACGCAAACGCAACTCGGCCGTCGTCATTATGGCCCCGCCCACCGACTCTATACACGATGTGATTGGCCCGGCAAGAGTTAAGTGAATACAGCTCAGAAGGGTATTGAGAGTTGCTAGACGACACTCGCGGGCAGATTAGATTTGCTGCCGCTAGGGTGCATCTAGATTTCTAGGCTAATGTTCCGATATTCAAAGAAAGATTTCAGTCTCTTCGAGAGCTTGCAGAGTTCAAGCAAAAAAGTTCATGAGGAGCACATTCAAATCAGCGCGAGCCGACTCACCTTACATTAGTTACTCCACGGTTTTCTGCATCTCTCCGCCACCCCGTTCCTCACTCTCGGTCTGCGATACGGGGCAGAACTCTGGGTTTGTAGACTGGGCAAACCCAGATTTATTTTTTTCGCCCTGCAACTCGGACATGGAAACAATCTGGAAACCTGTGTATTAATTTCTACTGCTTCTGTTACACTTTTGTGGGAACCAATCACAGACTGGCTTATCCACCTGGCACGCTATTGGTGGGTTTAACACGATGAGTTGCCCGTTGATCACGCCTCTTGTGGTCTGATATGTTGAAGGACTATCCAATTGCATACAGAGTCATTTGAATTCTAAACTTGATTGCCTCTTGTGCAGTAGAAAATACAGAGCAGACTCCCCAGACCAATGTTCAATCTTAACCCCTTACCTGTCATCTCCCGATTTGGCAAATGTAGCATTTAGACATACTCCTAGTATAAAGACAGCTGCTCGTACGGTATTCTGACTATACACATAACCAATATATATTCAGAAAGCCAACACTTGTAAGTTTACAGCTGAATACTCAGAATTACTCAGACAAATTAATATAGAGATATATAGGCTGAAACATAAAAAAATTATATTTTAAATATTTTTCTTCATATGTAGTATAACGACTTATAACTACAACTAAATTGAAGGCACAAGTGTGGTCATGCTATATTTAAAATATGAGGCTGTTATGTCCAAAACTATTAATTTTATGAAACATTTCTGTTTCTAGGGCCATGTCTGGATTGTTTTTTAGATGTTTTTTGTCAAATAAGTTTGTTGGCCTGAAGCCAAGTTTGCAGTCTTTTGTCTAATGTCTGGCGAGGAGAACAGCTCAATTAATGCTACAATGTGCTCACTCGACGATCGTTTCACACTTTTGAATGTGTGAGACGTAATCCTCATTATTGTTTTGTTATGAATCTTTTGTTTTTTAACAGCCATTTAAAAGCAAAAATGCATGGTGTCATTTTTGTGAGGAGTACAAGTGTGGCTATTTTTTCAGGACCATTAGAAAATAGAAACTTTTCAAATAATGTCCTGGATTTTTCAGTGTGTTCACATAGCATACCGAAACCTTTACCAAGTTTTGTACCATTCAGATGAAGTAAAAAATTGGAAGGGAAAAGGCAGTCTAGGCAGTTAATGCAGGCAGACAGATGGATGGATGGACGGAAAATCCTGAAGAAAGGATGTAGGTGTGTTAGGTGCAGTTATGAGTGGCATTTCTGCCAAATATATGGCTGACTGATTACCTTAAACATTTGTGTAGTGTGTGTACATGCAAAATGTCTAATCACACAAAATTGCATAGGTGATACAAATTTAATTATTCCCATTAATCCGCCATTCATCAAATATAATCACTTAATCCTGATGATTTGGATTCTAGTTTCTAATTGGATTATCTGATTGTGTCCAAACATTCTAAATGATTTCATTCATGTATAGTGAGCCAATGAGGAGTCATCCAGGCTGAATTAATGAGCATGTGCATTCCATCACACTCCAAACAGAGAGCCAAGAACTCCCCACGCTGACCTGAGAGCTGTTCTAGATTCATATGCCATATTCTTTTACTTTTTATCTGTCATCTGATTCCGAAGCTTTTATTCCAAGAGTAATGGAAAAAGCAAATGTTGCGTAAAATAGGCTAATATTGACAAAACGTTTATAGCATGCATTCGATAAGGCTGGATTCTCTATATGCCGATTAATAACTGATGCAGTAAATTGTGATAAAAACTATTCACAGTGTGAATCCTCAAAGAGTGAAGTTCTAATCACAAGCCTACACACTTTGGGTGAACGCACATGGACGTTATTTGCATTCATAATTAGTTAATTGTTCCTTTTGTCATTATTTTTATCTTGTTTTTATTTGCATCAGCACGTTGCGTCGCTCTGGGGCAGACCGCATGCGTAAAAAACTGTGAGTTGAATAAGATTTAAGCAAAAGCCCGCCAGGCAGACGTGTACTCTTTCCAAAATTCTCATCAGTAAAACCAACAAAACATCTCTCAGCAGACCAAACCCAAAATCCTCGGTTGTAGTGCAGATTAGTGCTTATAATCGTGTGAGTTTTGAAATGTGTCCAGGTCTGAGGAAATGATGTTTTGAAATTCAAACAAATCTTAGTAGCGAGAAGTTGTTTAACAGTTTTGATTCGGTCTCAGATTTTTTGATTAAAAGTTGTGGCAGTTGTTGTTCTGCCTTTTAGTGTTGTTATGGCTAGAAGAGTATCTTCAAGTTCCAGCAGGCATTGGTTCAATACTTTAACCAGGACTCAAGAAATTACAACAGTAAACTTGCACATCAATAGTAATTATGTGTGGAGTACTAAAGTACCTCAAATTATTCTGCACTGTACACAATACAGTACAGATGATGGACACACATGGCAAAGTTTTTTTGAATCTAAATGCTTATACGACAATGATGTACTAAAAACTAAAAACACTTTATGCGCATATAGACTGAACACGTAATATGCATGTGCATGAAATTACCATTTGCACAAATTTTCATTTTGGTAGTTTACATGGAGGCTTTGAAACCCTTTTCAAAAGTTTGCGTATGCAGGCCCCCAAAATGCTGTTGTCGTGTAAATGAACAACCAAAACGCATTAAAAAGTTTTCAGTTTTTAGTTGAAAACAGTGTTGTGTAAATGTCCCCTTAAATACCAGGTACTTGTCACATTGCAGCCAAATCAAAAACGCTGTAGCTGTATTAAAGTGTTTCAAAACATTAAGATTGAGTGTCATAAAATGCTCCTGAAAATGTATTAAGGGGAAAGATGTGGTAAACTGAAGTTAAAGGGTTAGTTCACCAAAAAAAAAAGAAAATTCTGTCATGAATTACTCACCCTCTTATCGTTCCAAACCCGTAAGACCTTTGTTCATCTTCAGAACATTTTTGATGAAATTCGAGAGGTTTCTGACCCCTCACAGCAAGTTTATTACCATTTCAAGGCCCAGAGAGGTAGTAAAGACATCGTTAAAATAGTCCATGTGACTCCAGGGGTTCAACGTTAATGTCATGAAGCGACGAGAATACTTTTTTGTGTGCAAAAAAAAAAAAAAAAAAAACAGTTTAATTCCAAAATTATTCTCATCACTTTATAACATTAAAGGTGCCGTATTTAAGAATGACATCTAGAGGTTGAAATGGGTACTGCAGTCCAAATTCAAAATATTTTTTCCCCGCCTCCTAATCTTCAGACTCAACGTTCACATGGGTTGCCTGTAAGTTGAAGAGTTGATTTTTCCGCGTTTTAAACAAGCGGCAACCTCCCGCAATATCTCTTGAAGCCAATACGGAAGTAATGTAAACTGTAATTTCTCGACTGGCCACTAGGGACAGGCTCCAGAAGGGAGCAAAATCTTATTGAGCGCCATGATAAAATTCCCCACTTTAAAGCAGAAAAAAACATGTGTACAGCCTGGTACAAATTGTGGTTTTGGCCTATAAGGCTAATTTTGGCCTTCATGACAACTGTGAGGGGGTGAATTTTTTTATAACTCATTCGTTTACATTATATAAATCCTTAAAGTTCTGCATAATTAAGGGCGGTGTTACTTTCAGTGACAGGTGGACAGCCATTTATCCGCCGTCTATAGTCATTGCATCACCTAAGCTCCGCCCACATCTCGCCTCTTTGCCCATTTTCTGTTATCCTGGAGTGACGCGCGATGGCTCGCTCACAAGATGGCAACGGCCAGCTTGTTTCTACTTTAAGCTTCAGAACGGCTTATCGGAATCCTATGGGTGATGTCATGGACACTATGTCCATATTTTTTACAGTCTATGGTTTTAAACCAATTCAGCTCTGCACCCCCGATTGGATCATCATAATCTTTTAAAAAAATATAACTCGAGCACCACAAAACTAGACATATATGGTATCATTTGAAATATTAGAACCTCAGCTTTCTTAATAACCCAGTAACTTCTGCATTTATTTTACATAGAAAAAAATAATACGGTCTGAATTCGACTCCCCCCCCCCCCCCTTGATAAAAATCATACAAATAATATAAAATTTCATATTTTTATCACACAAACTCATTTTAGATAGACAAGTCTTATAGAAAATGAATGCTCACCCTCAAGAATATCACTGAGCAGTTTATTTCACCAAACCAATAATTTACAGTAACTTTATTATCAAAAGAATCACAAAGATGGAAATGACTCCTTTAAACAAGCAAACTCATGAGTCATATTCCTGTTCGGATCACAAACTCGTTGTGAAGCTAATAGCCTTAAACGAAACAAAAAATCAGCTTGTTCCTTATGTTGTTTGCTTCAAAATGAGACTATTTCTACATGTCTGTGAGCAAGCATGGCCAAACGACACTGTAATATGTCACCAATGTCCAGATCAAAACATGTGATGCAGACAAATACTCTTATTATCCTTAGTTTTGATTGTCGATGTTAGCTGTGATTTTTTATGACGTCATCACGTATTGTGTCATACGTCAAAAAAATAATCATGCTTCTAAACCAATCAGAGATCTCCCTTTACAAAGTTGAAGAGGCGGAGCCTTCTTTTCGATTTCCTAGTGGCAGGCTTATGCAAATGAGTAGAAGTTACTGTAAATCTCAATAAGATTTTTTGGAAGGAGATATCAAGAAAATTATTATTAATAAATGATTTAGTGCCAACTAGTGGAATCAACAGAAGCTTTATAAAAAGAACCAAACAGATAAAAAAAGATAGATTTTTAAATAACAAATTAATTAAAAATAAATCCAAATATTTATTTATTTGATATATGTTTATCATAAAATTGTGAATAGATACAATAGAATACATGCAATATTCCACCGCTGTGTTAAGATTTGGTGTGTTTTCTATAAACTGATTTTGATCAATTTACTCCAATGTAGGTAGGGAGCTCTTTTAAATTCAGATATGCCTAATTCTCTAAAAAATGCAAAATTTGCTGCAGAGCTGAAGTGGTTAATGTGCTTCCATTCATAAAGATTTTTAGATGACATATGGTATTGTCAAAAACGTACATACAGCACCTTTAGTATCAAACCACTGTAATCACATGGTCTATTTTAACGATAACTTTACTTTCCGAGCCTTGAAAGTGGCAATATCGTTGCAGTCTACCGGGGGTCAGAAACCTCTCAGATTTCATCTAAATATCTTCATTTGTGTTCCGAAGATGAACAAAGATCTTACGTGTTTGGAATGAAATGAGTAATTCATGACAGAATTTTCATTTTTGGGTGAACTAACCCTTTAAAATAGGTAATACTTTGTCTCCAATAGATAGAATCCTGCCTTTTAAAGGTGATTGATATCAAAAATCATCACTTTCTAATCATATGATGGTCTTTAGATGGTTTGGCCGATTAAGAGATATACCGTTTAAATGTTTTTAAGTCTTTCATGCTCACCAAGGCTACATTTATTTGATCCAAAATACAGTAAAATAGTAAAGTTGTAAAATATATGAATAGATTTTGAAATGACTGTTAAATACTAATGCATTAGTATTAATATATTTTTTATTTATTCCTGTGATTGCAAAGCTTTTCATTATACTTGACAAATAAAACATAGTTTTAAAGTATTATCATCATATCATATAAGAGGCGGTCAAACTAGAATGCAGGATAACAAATCTCAATAGATATTTATAAACCTACATGTCACTCACCTACCTGAAACATCTCTCCTGATTGATATATCGTGATTCCTTTATCTTAGCCATATGTCGTATGTGGGTGTAAATTGACAGTTGTTCTCCGAGCATGTTTTTGTGTGTCAGTCAGAAAAGATTCTTCACAGAATTCTGGCAGATTGGCTAGTGTTTACAACAACACAGGACCTGTCATTTTATTCGTGGGAAGATTGAGGGGAAAGGGGTGAAAAGGAGGAGGAATAAGGGTGGAGGACAGAGACGCAAAGCCAGAAAAGAGGGGAAGTGAGAAAGCGAGAGGATTTGAGGTGAGGGTGCAATGAAGTTAGTGACGGGTGTGCCTGTTACCTGTCAACAGCTTGTCTTGGCTGCCAGAGCCGGAAAGGCGTGCATGCGAAGTGTGTGTATGTATACATGTGTGTGGGGGTGTGTGAGTGATGGGTCCAGTCTGTGTGTATGTGGCAGTGAGGCCCATCTCCATCTAAAAGTTTCTTTCTTATACTATACAGGACAGGAAAGATGGAGAGTTGTGCTCAATTTTGACTCGTTCCTCATTATGTTTTAAAAGTAAAAATGAAGGTTATGGTGAAATTTTGAATATACTTTCAAATGTAATTTATTCCTGTGATGGTAAAGCTGAATTTTCAGCAACCATAACCCCAGTTTTCAGTGTCATATGATCCTGATCTAGTGCTCAGGAAACAGGAGGAAAGGAGAGCTGAGCTCAATTTCTACTTGTCCATCACAAAAATGGAGGTTATGGTGAAGCACTTAGAATGGAAGTAAATGGAGGCAATTTCGGAGCATTTAAAAGAAGAAATATGAAGCTTATAATTTGATACAATCACTTACATTAATTATGATACAATTCTGTCTATTATTTGAGCTGTAAAATCCTAATATTGTGGTCGTTTTAACTGTTATGTTGTCATGGCAACAAAGTTGTGGAATTAAAGGGGGGGTGAAATGCTGTTTCATGCATACTGATCTTTTTACACTGTTAAAGACTTGGAATCCCATACTAAACATAGACAAAGTTTCAAAAGTTAAGGTGGACGTTTGATGGGAGTATTTCTTTGTCAAAAATACTACTTCCGGTTAGTCATAAGTTTCGGCAAGTTTTTTGAGATCATGCAACGTTCTTTGACGTTAATGGGGGCGGAATTTCCTTGTATGGGCCTTACGGACAATTCTACCGGAAGCGCGTGAGAGAGAGAGAGAGGGAGAGAGCGAAAGTAACAGGCTACGCCCATCAAAGCGCTGGCTCGTAGGCTGCGCTGCACAGGTAATGTGCACATAATGTCACCAAAAAAGTGCGTTTTTGGTTGCCAGACCAAGACAGTCCTGCACAGATTCCCCAAAAACCCCGCGTTAAGGCAACAGTGGATGTAATTTGCTTTTCCGGATCAGCAACTGAGTTGCGCGAATGTTTATATCTGTTCGCTGCATTTCGGTGCCGACTGTTTCATAAACAAGGCCCAGCTCGACGCCGGATTTTCCCGATCGCCTAATGCTGAAGGATGGAGCAGTCCCAACGTTAGAACCGCAGGCGGTGAGTGAGACTGCTTCAAATGTCTGTGTTTTTGCCTATGCTCATCAAGTAGCCCAAACATGATCACGTATAGTTAATTAATCAATGGAGCATGCGATGTGTAGTGCGTGTACATTTGTTTAGCTGGCCACTACACTCTAAAAAATAATTCAGTGGCTTAGTAAATATCACAGTAATAATTAACTTTATTAACTTAATAAAATCTCTCAATATCATTTACTTGATGGTTTTAGTTAAACATACCAAAATAATTGACTAAAAATCCAACAGTTAATTTTGTCTAAAATGTATAGTTATATTTAAGTTTTTTTCACTAAAATAATTTAGTATTCAAATAACCAATTATTTATTTTAAATATACTTAATACATTTGCAAAATTTATTTCAAAATATTTGAGAATGAAGAATTAAACCGATCTGTTTCAAGAACCACAAATATTACTTAATTAAAATCAAGATTATTAATATTTAACACACACTGAGGAAATTGAGTAAATTTACTCGATTAAAACAATGCGCCCCTCCCCCACCCTCTGACGTGACGACAGCTCGATGGTTGAGTGAGTGCGGATATTTGAATTCTCCTCAGTCACCAGAGCAGTTTCTTCTTCTCAGCGTCGCAGAATTGGGGCATTTCCTCAGTGAAATTCAGGTTTGTATGTTTTGTTTTATCTATATAATCATTACTGTGCTAAAAGGCATTTTATTTAATTCAAAACAACATACAGGGACTGTGTGAGTCACCTTAAGTTAACGTGTGGCGTTGGTCTTTGAAACGCCTGCTGTGTGGCTCAAAACACAGAACTTTATTCGTAAAGATAATGAATATAATGAATTTGGATGATACAATCTTATTAAAACTGGGCACTGTTTGTTTATTGTCAGGTTATGGAGTCTGGCGCCTCGCAGCATCTTTCAGCTACGAATGAAACTCAGGACAGCGGTCTCAAGTTCAAAGTCCACCCGCAGACCGTTAGTCCATCTCAGGCTCGAGAAACAGCGCTGATACGGTGGAAATGGGATAACAGACCAGTTGATTACACTTGAATTACTTTTAAATGTTTAATTTTTACTTCTAAAATGTTTGTTACATGAGTTCAAATGTTGTAAAATAACGTATGTCAAAGAGTAATATATGCTGTAACGTTATTGCTGTACTTGTCGACAATAAAGGCCATGTCATGTATATGTGTGTTTGTGTGGACTGTGGAGTATTTTACAAAGGTTTAGAGGAAATTAAAGTTATACTATACAAGTTAGTAATACTCATAAATAAAAACAGTTCATATTAGTCATAATTATTGGTTTTTAAAATGCTTTTTACCCAATTTTTTCTACTCAATTGAATTTGTTAATGTAACAAATGCAGTTACTCAGATCTACTTAATTTTTTTACTTACATTTACTCAGTTCATATGGTGTCTATAATTGATTTCACTGCTTTAAAATTTACTCAATTTTTTTAGTGTAAAAATGTTTCACCAAAAAAATTGAGTAAATCATAGTATTAGTTTTTAGAGTGTATATGTGTAACTTTATGTTTGTGTATTGTAAAAGCACTCCAAACAAAAATACACAAAGAGGGGGGAAATATGTTGAACTAAATAAGCGCGCTTCTTCATTCAAATGCGCTACTATTCCGTGTCTTTCTATGTAAACACTAACTTAGCCTGCCGTGCAAAACCAGTCCGCTTACTGTCTACACAAACCACGCGTAAACACACAAACACACGTCCACAACTGCACTTCTCACATGTACACCTTCAAAGACAAAAATACGACGATATAATTCAAGTATAAATATGTAAATAACACAAGCCGCTAAGCATATTATATAGTTAGTGTATAACTTGTACCACATAGAGACGTCCTGCTCTAGTCGTTTTTTGCTGCTGCTCCTGTTCAACTGCAGCCTCTGGGTCTGATTCCGGATCATAGATGTATGGCTGTATCTGATTAAAAGCCATATTTTTATTTTGAATAAAGTTTTTTTCCCGCTGTTAGGGATGAGACAGCTTTACGACGCACTCGACTCAACACAATAGCAGCAGCGCACACGTCATTATTTAGCTCCGCTCACACGACACGCCCCCACCCGCTCGGCTTTTTTCGGAAAGACTCGGAACAGCGCATCTTTCTTATATAATTATAAAAAAAATAAAGACTTTTCGGAGATATGCAGGATGCAATGCTACTCTATAGGTACTCAAGATTGACATGACACTGACTGAAACTGAGTGTTTCACCCCCCCCCTTTAAATATATCTTTGGTCAAAAAGGGTGACGTTTTCCACACTTAAATCATGTTAACAGGGACGTGCACAGGATTTTTGAGGGGCAGTTGCTCTGACCTAAAAAAGGGCACCCCCCCACCATCTGTCCACTTACATATTATTGTTATTGCCATTATCATTATTATTTCAATGCCCCCTAGTGGTATTTATGTTCTGCTCAGGAAAAATATAATAGGTGGGGCTATTTTTTTGCAGTGGGGTCTGGGGGTTTCTCCCCCAAGAATTTTTTTTATTTCGTAGATGTGATTTCCTGCATTATGGTGCGTTTGAGGCCATTTCCCTTGCCTGTACCAATAAAGAACTCAAACCAGTCAATATCAATAGTCTAATAAAAAAAGACAATATTAATTTAACTGCCATCAACAGTTTATGATCGATTTTGGGGACCCCAAGCAAAATGGCTAACCTTCTATAGATAAACGGTTAATGATTAAATTTTTTTTTTTTAAATTTTAAGAAACCATTTTTAAAACATCTATAAACATTACATAGATAGACAGACCAAATATTCCTAACACTTTGTTAAGGGTTACTAGTTGGTTTGCAAACTGTCTATAAACATTATCTGGATGGTTAGGCTATTATAAAGTTGCAACAGATGACTAATACCTTGTTAAATATTTAATAAACAGTAACAGTAAAACATGTGGGTTGTCCTGATACTGTACTTCAAAATGCAACAGTGTAAAAATTTCCACACAGAATAAAGTAACTGTTCAAGATCCATTGGTAACTTATAAAAATAATATCATATTTACATAAACTGTTTAGTATATCCCGACACTAGCACATTAAGATAAGTTATGGGGAAAAAAATCATGTTCCTCTGCCTCTTTCTGGTTAAAAAATGTTTATAATAATAATTAATGCTATATTAACTATTCCAGGTTATTTATGCATAGCATAAAAATAGTTAGTAGCCTATAGCATGCTATGCCACTTTCATCAAAACCTATTACAAAGCTATAGCAATTTTAGGTCATTAAAAACGATAAACAGTTATTCTGGAACAGATCTGCGTCTTCCTTATCCCGTTAAAAACATATTACAATGTAACCATATTCCGTCCGTTTGGAAAAAAAGTTGCACTTACTGTTGGTTACAAGCAGCATTTGCCATCAGACAGGTAACGTAAGCTAACATAAACATATTTTTGCTAGCCTACCTGCTGCAAAATTACACCATTTTTGTACAAATAGAGTTATTTTATATAGTGTAATTTATCACTTACCACTATCTTGTTTTTTCTCTTTTTTCTTTTCTGGATTCCTAAAGCATAATTCCACTTCATGAGGAGGTTTTGTATTTGCCGGCAGCAGAGATCGCGTGGTTGGGTGGCTGCTGTCAGCGACGACTGAGAGGGTCCCCTTGAGGGGGATTCCGATAACAGTGTCATTGCACTTTACTGCATTGACTATGAAAGGGGCTCTCAAGCAGTTTGTCGTTGCATTTTATTCTTAACCTGTCGTTGTCTTGAGGCCCCAGGCCAGCTCGGGGCCCCAAGCAATTGCTTGACTTTCACTTTCGGACGGGTACCCGAATATGGAAGTGAATGAGGCTTTGCGATTTTTTTTTTTTTTTTTTTTTTTTTTTTTGTATCTAGGCCTACGTGAAATTCTGCATCCATTGTACGATTTTTTTATTTTATTTTTTTCCACCTCGGAAGGGCAACGTGAGTCGAGAAGGGCATATGGGCAGTTGCCCGGGCAACCTGAGCAACCCCCCTGTGCACGTCCCTGCATGTTAACAAGCATATTGTTTGTCTTGTGGCTTTGCTGTTGAAACAGTGAGTATTTTAAAGGTGTCCTGTCACACAAAACAGTTTTTACTTATATATGTTGGGTCCATATGTGTTTGTGTTATGTTGTGAATGTGAAAATGAACTGCTACCTCATCTGTCAGCTCTAGTCACTGAAAAAAATAAGCAGAGAAATCAGGCAATTTACTAAAGCTGGTCAGTCTGACGTGTGCTGCGTCCAATTCGCATACTTTCCGTCCTAAATAGTGTTCGAAAATAGAATTAGTATGTCCCAAATCATAGTATGTTGAAATGATTATTCCAATGATTGGATGGTCTACTATTTCCCGGAATTACTTCCGTATTACTTCTGAATTCGAAGTGCAGATCTGTGCACACTCTAACCACAACCCATTATTTTATTATACATTACACAACCCATATTGCCCATTGCAAGTTGGACAAGGATTCAATTAGAACTACCTAATTGTTAGAAAAAAATACAAACATGACGGATATGCAAGTCCGACGGTTAAGTATGCTTTAGAGTAATGGGCTTGAGTGATCCATTATCAGTATTTAACCCGACAAAAATATATTTATTCAGTGTTGTCCACATTATATTTCACCTGCAGTAGCATTGTGAACTTTTGTAATGATACGTTTGGCCATTGACTTTTTAATGCATTGTTGTATTTAAAATGCAAATGCATGAGGAGAGTCTCTGCATTAAAGACCCATAAATGGCAGATCAACGTGCTACTACATTTCTCTCCGATACGGTAGGAAATTATAGTGAATGTCGAGGATTTTAACTGTGACGGAATGTACGTAACTAAGCAATAGAGTCTGCTAAAGATTAGGAAGTAGTATGTCCCAAAGCTTGCATACTCTTCTGCTACACATTCAAAAATATGTGTACTTTTTCTTCACAAAAAGGAATGAGACCACGTCCACAGAATTCGTCTAGCTCAGTTACAGTTTTCATATACAGCAAGGATGGCTGGATATATATATAAAGGCAGATGACTCGCTGTGGCGACCCCTAAAGGGAACAGCCGAAAGAAGAAGAAGAAGAAATATATCACCTATTAGGGACACCTGTTCAATTTCTCATTAATGCAGTTATCTAATCAACCAATCACAAGGCAGTTGCTTCAATGCATTTAGGGGTGTGGTCCTGGTCAAGACAATCTCCTGAACTCCAAACTGAATGTCATAATGGGAAAGAAAGGTGATTTAAGCAATTTTAAGCGTGGCATGGTTGTTGGTGCCTGACAGGCCGGTCTAAGTATTTCACAATCTGCTCAGTTACTGGGATTTTCACGCACAACCATTTCTAGGGTTTACAAAGAATGGTGTGAAAAGGGAAAAACATCCAGTATGCGGCAGTCCTGTGGGCGAAAATACCTTGTTGATGCTAGAGGTCAGAGGAGAATGGGCCGACTGATTCAAGCTGATAGAAGAGCAACTTTGACTGAAATAACAACTCGTTACAACCGAGGTTTGCAGCAAAGCATTGTCACGTTACACTAAAGAAACTAAGGTGAGAACTCAATAGCAGAGAAATGTGAATTTATTAAACATAAAATAAACATAACACAAAACAAAACCCACGAGGGGGCAAAACAACTGCTTCCAAAAACATAAACTCAAAACATACCAACACAGGGAAGCAGGAGACGTAGACATAACAATGATTCCACAAAGACTGACAAACACAAGAAGCTTATAAAGGGAAAAAAAAAATTAAGAGGAAACAGGTGGGAGAAATCAAACACTAATCAGATAACAAGGGGGGAGGGATCAAACAACTACAGGAGCACATGCTCAAAATAACAAAACCCACATGTACACACAGGACAGGCATGTGACACTACCCCCTCCTTACGGAGCGGCTTCCATACGCTCCTCTAGGGGCGCGAGGGACAGATCAGGGAGAGACGGACCAAGGCGGGACGGGAGGAACAAACCAAGGCGGGACGGGAGGGACAGACCAAGGCAGGACGGGAGGGACAGACCAGGGCAGGACGAGAGGGACAGACCAAGGCGGGACGGGAGGGTCAGACCAGGGCAGGACGGGAGGAACAGACCAAGGCGGGACGGGAGGGACAGACCAAGGCGGGACGGGAGGAACAGACCAAGGCGGGACTGGATGGACAGACCAAGGCAGGACGGGAGGGACAGACCAAGGCGGGATGGGAGGGACAGACCAAGGCGGGACGGAAGGGACAGACCCTGGCGGGATGGGAGGGACAGACCAGGGCGGGATGGGGGGGACAGACCAGGGGGCGGCGGGGGGGACAGACCAGGGCGGGGCGGGAGGGACAGGGGAAACAGACGAGGAAGGAACAGACAAGGGAAGGGTCAACAAGGGAAAAATGGGGAGGAAAAAAAATCAGGAGGCCATGGTGGCCCACAAAGTTCAATTGGCAAGTAGTGCCCACTGGGTCCAGGCGGCATGGGCAGAGCAGGACGCCTCAGTGGCACGGGCAGAGCAGGGCGCCAGGCCAGCGCGGGCAGAGCAGGATTCCAGGTCAGCGCGGGCAGAGCAGGACGCTGGGTCAGCGCGGGCAGAGCAGGATGCCGGGTCAGCGCGGGCAGAGCAGGACGCCGGGGAAACTTCTCCGGTCTAGCAGTGTCCACCGGAACAAAGTCCACCGGCACTGGGACCACCGGAATTTGGACCACCGGCATCAGGACCACTCAAACACGATCCACCGGCACTGGGACCACCGGAACACAATCCACCGGCACTGGGACCACCGGAACACGATCCACCGGAACTGGGACCATCGGAACAGGCACGGAGGGAGCCTTCCTTCTCCTCCTCTGTTTCAAGACCACCGGAACAGGGTCCACCTTAGCTGGGACCACCGGACTCAGGGGAAGAGGCCTCTTCCTCTGGCCAGTGAAATAATCCACCGCTACGTCAAATGTTGACCCCTCCAGTGCTCTAATGACGATCCACTCTAATGGTTCATCCAGGGCATAATTGAAAAGGTCCTTCAAAGCATCATCGTTGTATCATTCTTCAGCCGCCCTCCTGAACTTCTGCGCAAACTCCCTTAAGTCAGTTCCCCGTTGCCTCATAGCACCCAGGGACCTGAACTTGACTATACAGTCCCATTGGGGACAGGAGACAGTAGAGGTTGGTGGTTGCGGCGAGTCCGTTCTCCGCTGAGTTCTCATAATGGTGGAATCCTTCTGTCACGTTACACTAAAGAAACTAAGGTGAGAACTCAATTAAACACAAAATAAACATAACACAAAACAAAACCCACGAAGGGGCAAAACAACTGGTTCCAAAAACATAAACTCAAAGGGAAATGGGAGACGTAGACATAACAAGGATTCCACAAAGACTGACAAACACAAGGAGTTTATAAAGGGAAGAAATTAAGAGGGAACAGATGGGAGAAATCAAACACTAATCAGATAACAAGGGGGGAGGGATCAGGCAATTACAGGAGCACATGCTCAAAATAATAAAACCCACATGTGCACACAACACAGGACAGGCATGTGACAAGCATTTGTGAAGCCACAATACGTACAACCTTGAGGCAGATGGGCTACAACAGCAGAAGACCCCACCGGGTACCACTCATCTCCACTACAAATAGGAAAAGAGGCTACAATTTGCACAAGCTCACCAAAATTGGACAGTGGAAGACTGAAAAAATGTTGCCTGGTCTGATGAGTCTCGATTTCTGTTGAGACATTCAGATGGTAGAGTCAGAATATGGCGTAAACAAAATGAGAACATGGATCCATAATGTCTTGTTACCACTGTGCAGGTTGCTGGTGGTGGTGGTGTAATGGTGTGGGGGATTTTTTCTTGGCACACTTTAGGCCCTTAGTGCCAATTGGGCATCGTTTAAATGCTACTGCCTACCTGAGCATTGTTTCTGATCATGTCCATCCCTTTATGAACCTGTGATACTTCCAGCAGGATAATGCACCATGTCACAAAGCTCAAATAATTTAAAATTGGTTTCTTGAATATGAAAATGAGTTCACTGTACTAAAATGGCCCCCACAGTCACCAGATCTCAACCCAATAGAGCATCTTTGGGATGTAGTGGAATGGGAGCTTCATGCCCTGGATGTGCTATCCTATCAATATGTGCCAACATTTCTAAAGAATGCTTTCAGCACCTTGTTGAATCAATGCCACGTAGAATTAAGGCAGTTCTGAAGGTGAAAGGGGGTCAAACACAGTATTAGTATGGTGTTCCTAATAATCCTTTAGGTAATTACATGTCAGCCAATCAGATTCAAACAGCTTAGCTTGTTGAATATTAATGAGAATAATGAGAGTCTTCCTGCAGGCTTTTTATACCACGCGAGAATGGCTTGAAGCAAGGTAATGGTAGAGTCCATTGTAGAATTTCAGACATTACCATAAAATGTGATTAAATATTTTTTTATAATAAACATTATGCCACAAATGCTGTTGATTGAGCTTAACTTGTATTGAACAAAGAATATTTTTTAAATGGAAGCTAATTTTGATTAGGTGCGGTGTGTAATTGACAGAAGGCAATATAACCTACATAACTATGTTTTCAGTGGTGTATAAAGACCTTACATATATAATGAGCCATTATGTTATTATTACATTAAAATGAGCCAATTCTATCTTCATACAACGTGGGACCCCTTATAGTGAAGTCACCATTTTGCGCCGTCATGTTTCTACAGTAGCCCTAAATGGACGAACTGCTCTACAGAGTGCTGCTACTCTCTGCTGTCTCAGACGACAACATCTTTGTCCTGTGTCAGCCATCGTAGCTATGTGGTTTGAAAGGGAGGGGTGGGTTGTGGGCGGTTGCAGTTCGCAACCTCACCACTAGATGCCAATAAAATGTACAAAGTGCACCTTCAAAGTCGACATGAAACAGAAGTTGCAATAGTGTTTTCTTTCTATTGTGATGTATATCCGAGTGCTTCTCGGGTAAAAAAAAATTAGCTTGGGACTTGTCAGTCTGAGATTGATTGGATGGTTGTTGTTTGCTATTGGTCGATCTCATGTGATTGACAGGTTGTCCCACCCTCACGCCAGTACACACATCATCAGAGAAGAGACTTCACTGCAAGAGGGAGGGGAAGATATTTTGATTAAAGATCACGAGGGAACATGAATTTACAAAAAGATGTGCGGATAAATCATTTCTAATAAATAGGCTTACTTGCAATACTCCATAAAAAATAAGAATTGTCAATTTTGATTTCATGGTGACTTTAAGTGTAGATGAATGTTGCCGGAGAGTGTGCAGACGTTTGCAGGTCTGTTAAGGGATAGAGAGTGGCATAAATCAGAGGAGATGGGTATTGTTATGCTTGGAGTTGTCTCTGCTCTAGGACTGAGCTCACTCTCAGAGCTGCTGGCAGATTTATACACACACACACACACACACACAATTTATTTTACATTGACAGATTGAGCTGAAATATGAAATCATTCTGGACATGGGCTGCACTGTTGGCAGGAGCCGTGTGTGTGTGTGTGTGTGTGTGTGTGTGTGGCCTGGTAATCCCTACGTTATGGGGACAAAATGTCCCCACAAAGATGGCAATATCCGAAATCCTTGTCCTTGTGGGGACATTTTTAGGTCCCCATGAGGAAACCATCTTATAAATCGCACAGAAGGAGTTTTTTTGAGAAAGTAAAAATGCAGAATGTTTCCTGTGATGGGTAGGTTTAGGGGCAGGGGCAGTGTAGGGGGATAGGATGTACAGTTTGTACAGTATGAAATCCATTACACCTATGGAAAGTCCCCATAAAACATGGAAACACAACATGTGTGTGTGTGTGTGTGTGTGTGTGTGTGTGTGTGTGTGTGTGTGTGTGTGTGTGTGTGTGTGTGTGTGTGTGTGTGTGTGTGTGTGTGTGTTGATTTTGGAGGCAAAGTGAGTGGATTGAAGAGGAATGGATCAAAACAAGGAGATCAGAAGGTTTAGAGGATGCGGACAAAACAATAAGTCAGAAAAGAGACAAAAACAGCATACTGTGAAGATATTGGGAACAAACAAAAAGAGATTGTTCATTTTTGATTCATAGCTGTTAGCATCAGGGTTATTTATTGTGTAACCCCATATCTGATGGAAATACATGGTCTGAAAGCCTGGTTGAAAACATAACTTCTTTAGCAGTAGCCAATAAGCACTGATCAAATGGCCGAATAAGACCTAACCTGTTTGGAAGGAGACGTCCCATGCATCTGCAGGTGGTGGTATGATAGATAAAGAAGAAAACAAAGCAAGAAAAAGTGGAATGCCAGAGAAAATACATTTGTTTTAGATTAAAACTTTTTTTCTTACTGTTCACATTAAAGGTACAAACTTTTTTACCATGCCTTCATTTTTGCTATTTTCCAACTGCCTTTTAGCTTTTGTTTTAGGCTTGTTTCAAACCAAGACGTTCTTGAAACTACACTATAAAATATTAAAGGGGTTTCATGCGATTTAACTTTTTTCACTTTAGTTATTGTGTAATGTTGCTGCTTGAGCATAAACAGTATCTGCAAAGTTACAGCGCTGAAAGTTCAATGCAAACGGAGATATGGTCTTTTAAATTCACGGCAGTTTATTGCCTACAAAAACGTCCGGTTTGGACTACAACAAGCTTCTTCCCGGGTTGGTGACATCATAAACCCTTGCTAGTGCAGATGTGACTTCTGGCCGTAATGGTAAGGGCCGTGGCATTTCCTGATAAACTTTGCTTGGCACTTCAGCCAATAAAAATACTTGAAACTACATTTTGGCCATCTAACCAATCTAAGACCATTGCGTTTTTCAGAGGGATGGGCTTCATAGAAGCAGGAAGCAAACGAGCCTTTCAAAGGACACTGGAGACAGCGGTGTGGAATAAAGGTCGAATATAAGAAAACATTTTTTTAATTTTTTTTTATGAAATATACAAATATAATTAATTAAAAAACACAACCAAGCCTAGAAAAAAAACACGGAACCACCCCTTTAATTCCATGTTTAAAGCTTTGATGATTTTAAATAAGAGAGATAAACATAAAACATTTATTATATGAAAATTACATTCTCCTTGTTTTAGTCATTTAAACAATTTAACAAAATAAAGTTGGTGTGCTGTTTGCTAAGTTACCACTGAAGATCTTGAAATATGTTGAAGTGTGATGGGTGAAGTTCCACACATCTGACCAATCATAATCCGCCATCCGCCATTTTTGTCTGACAAAGCAGACAAAGGGCCCTATCTTGCACCCAACGCAATTGACTTTGTTCACCGACGCATGTGTCATTCCTATTTTGCACCCGCTCAAAGCGTGCTTTTCCCTACACAGAAGCACGTCGCTAAACTAGTGAATGAACTTGCGCTCCCTGGGCGGTTCCGCGCAAAAAAGGAGGCGTGTTCCGGCGCAAACAATCCCTGGTGCTATTTTGCGGTTCCATTAAACCAGCCTTTCTCAAAGTGGGTGCCGGGGCACACTGGGGTGCCCCCTGACTGTGTCAGGGGTGCCGCCAAAAAATTACGAAGGCTAAAAAAAAAATCTGAAATTTCATATATAAAATATATTTGAATTTATATAAATACATTCTTCTTCTTTGTATCCCTTTCGCACGTACGATCACACATTCACACTTGTGATCAGAACGGTCAGTGCATCACGTTCATTCAAATGTAAATTCAAATGTGCTTTTGCGTTGGCTTGCACTGAGCCAGAGACAGGCGCGCTCAGAGCTGTCATATATCACAACTTTTCAGTGTTTTCAGCCACATAATGTTTAGTTTGGGTTTCATACATATACGTACTAAAAAAACAATACATTTAGAGTTTGTAAGATACACAATGATGAAAAATGAAGAGGCAATAATAATCCTTTCCATTATAATTAGTTTTATTCATATCAGATACACATTGTGTCAGTAACTTTAAAGCTTACTCTATTCTTCTCCCAGTTCACCTGCCACTTACTTTTATGTATTTTGGGAGAAGTGGATGAATTCACGTCTTGTAAATCCAACAGATCCGATTTTCTGAACTGCGCCTGCGGCGAGAAGGGTATTCCTGCACAACCGGAGGCTGCAGTTTCAGGACCCCAGTTCTAAGACCCCAGTTCTAGGACCCTAGTTTGTTGTGACAGCACCACCTACCGAATTGAATCACCAAAACACTAATTTAAGATGGACGATGGACACCGATCAGACTGTGAGTACTGATATTCAATCAAGTTTTATTTTATAAGTTTTACATGAAACAAAATGTACGTAAGTGAGCTGCTATGAATTAACAATTAATTCACACGAATTAAGAATTTGTGTGCTAGTTTTATTAATTAGGCTACTAGGATGTTCTTGATCGTGGTGTGGCTGAGATTTATTCAATCCTTTTTGATTTTTAATGACTATAATGCATCTAGCCAGCTGCCAGCACATTAATTAAACTTAAAAAGATGACAAAAGCATGTTGTTAAGGGTGTGTACGATTACCTGTAGCTACTGTATTAGAGGGAAGACTTGCTGAATACTCATTGTTTTACCATAGTTAAGAATGAAATATTCTTACATAACTGCGCTGACTGCCTGGTTGCACTACAATATTAGTCTGTCTATGATGCATAATGTTTGGCTAGTTCAGCCATTTATACTTTGGCTACGTTCTTATAGCCTGTACTGATATATTTTTGCTGTGAAGGATTAAAAAGTTGAAAATTAATCCTTTAATTTTTAAAAAAATAATTTTTCTGTATGAATCTTGCACAAATGTTTTTTTGTTATCCTTGGAGCTAGACTGAAAAGACTGGGCATAACATTGCAGTGATTAATAAATGCATTTTAGCCTCTCCAAACAAATATTATTATATTCCATTCTGCATATCATGTAAATTTCATAATGTAACCGAGATGGCAATGGCTTTTGACGTGTTACCTTTTTTTTTTGCTTTTAGGGATTGCCACGCCATCACTGTGGAAATGACTGCGGGATGAAGTCTCAGCGTTTTTTTGTTGTTGTTTGTTGTTTTTGTTTTGCCAAGTATATGCTAATATAGTATCTGTCAATGTCACACATCTTTCAGATGGACATTAGATAATAGGACATTATTTCATTAGAAAGTGGTGGTGTCTTCTTCTGATGGAGCGCTTCAAAATAGGAGGGTTATAACAATATATATTTGTATATTCATCTCTGTAATACCCATGGGCGTAGGTTTAGGGGGGGACGCTAGGTACTAGTCCCAATCAACATTTTAAGACGGCAAAATTGTCCCCTCCAATATTTTAGCAAACTCCTTCGTGCTGCTATATATGGTCCCGTATTTACAAGCAAAACGACGCGTCACGCCGTATCAAACCGGGACGCGATGCACAAGATTGGGTTTTAGCGGCTTTGCTGCTGCCATAGCGACGGAGTCTCGAGAACATGCGCTGTAAACTTGTGCGTTTTTTAAAAAAACATGTCGAGCTTGCGTCCAACGTTTAAACGCAAGAGGATTTCCAGATATAGGGCTGAATAGAAAAAAAAGGTATCAGTGGGTCTGTCCCCTTTGCAGAGAAGCATTTCAGTGTCTCAGACTGTCTGACTGAAAGCAGCAGCGATGACGGACACATCCGTGCTTCTAGGTAGGCCATTTAATGGATAATATATTAATATAATATTCCATAAATTATCAAAGCTTGGCAGACTTATTTTTCTAGACATTAGACCGGTTAATTAATAGATTATAGCCTAATTAATGTTATTAATTTTTATCATTTAGCTATAGGCTATATTAATAATAAATAATCCTTTCATATAAAGTTTGACATTAAAAAAAATATTTAGATAAAAATGGGACAAATAATAGCATAATAATATAGTCATAATAGTAAATTATTAAAGAACATTTAATTTAATTTTTGAATTTCAGAACATTTTTGTCAGTAAAGTGGTTACTGGTTCAAAATGACTGCTTAAAGAGACAGTGCACCAAAAAACTAAAAATCTGTCAATTTCCTCACCCTCAAGTTGTTCCAAACCTCTATGCATTTCTGTTATGTTGAATTCCTACCATTGAAGTAAATGGTGCCCCCAAAGCAGCCTGGTTACAAAATTTCTTCAAAATATCTTCTTTTGTGTTCAGCAGAACAAAGAAACTCATACAGGTTTGGAACATCATGAGGGCGAGTAAATGATGACAGAATTTTTATTTTTGGGTGAGCCATCCCTTTAAAGTGCACCAATATAGGCTACTAAAGAGTTCTTTAGAAATAAATAAAATAATCAAATGTAAAATAATATAAAATGTGTTCTGTTGCAGCTTACAGGCCTACTTGATTCCATGTTTATTGTTGAGCTGTTGTCATTGTTTAATTGTCACTCTTATCACTACTATCACTCTTTAAATGCCAAGTTCATAAATGATTTTCAAAAACTGATTCAAAGCTGACTTGGAAAAAAAAAACTTACACACAAAATAACTTATTTTCAATATAAAAAGTGATTGTGTATGATTATGTAGCATTATGGCTTTACAATCAAAAATTGTGGTTATAATGGAAGTCAATGGGGCAAAAACAGCCACGAACAGTAAATGAGGGAAAAACAAAAACTGATCCTGTACAAAAACTAACAATGCATCAAATCTAAAGTTGTTACTAATCTTTGACATGCTCAATAATGTGATAAGAGGTAAAACAAATATCCAGTTCACAGTCATTTTTTATATTGAAAATAAGTAATTTTGTGTGCATGTTGTGTTTTTTTCCAAATCAGTTTTGAAAATCATTTAAGAACTTGACAAGTAAAGAGTATTTTGTTTTATTATTATTATGGTACTGGATTGGGCCAAAAAGCCTCATAAATTATTAATCGTATTCATTCCTAAACTATGGTGCATTTCCATACTCAGTAATAAATAATAGACTATATAATCTGGGCAAACCTGGTGGGATGTCCCCACCAAAGCTGAGACCAAACCTACGCCCTTGGTAATACCTGCTGGTTTTTATAACTTGTGCAGTTTTTTATTAATTTTTTTACCTACAGTTCATTTTGTGCCTTGGCTCATTTATCAAAATTACAATGTTCACCAGATTAGTATAAGGACTGTCAGTCATCATCCAGCTTAGTAAGATATATATATCATTCTGTCTGTGCAGCAACTGATGAAAAAGGGGTATTTTTGGTGCTGTTGTTATTGCAAAAATTACATAAATATATATTCTTCAATCATTCTTGAGTCTTGTCTTGCCTCTCTACAACCTTTAAAATATCTGACTGTAATTTAGTGACTGCATATGCTGATTCCATCTTTATTTTCCCTGATAATGAACGAATTAGTTAAACTTAAGGAGGTTAATCAATATACAGTATAATTCAAGAAATTAAGATTTTTAAGGTACTCAACTTTTTTTTAAAGATTGATATACATTTTTTATTTATATTTTGTGCCAATTAATTTGTTTAAATGTAAAATTGTGCGTCAAAGCAGGTATTACACACTTTGCAATTAACCTCTGATGCATTTTGAATTTAAAAAATCACATAAAATATACCCCTGAGATTAAATATCTTGATACTATGTAGGCTACTAACTAAACCAACTGGGTCGTAGAACTGAGGTCCTGAAACTGCAGAACACCGCTATATCATCCAGTTCTGTAGGTGGCGCTGTCACAAAAAACGAGGGTCCTAGAATTGCGGTCCTGAAACTGGGGTCCTGAAACTGCAGCCTCCGGTTGTGCAGGAATATACTACTGCCTGCGGCGGTGATGGCGGCGCCCATCGTGCATACAGCTCAACTAACGCGATCGTTAAGGTGTTTAAACAACAAAACACTTCCACTTGTATATATTTGACAATCGGAATATCAGATATTTCATGCCATATCTAACAAATTTGTGAATATTTTGAATAAAAAAGGAAAAATGACATAAAAGCAGATCATCATTCATTCAGCTCTGTTGTTGCTGCGGTGTGTCACATGACAAGCAATGACGCGTCACCATGGAAACCATAAAGTGACACATTAATAACGGTCGCTTTGAAAAACCCACGCTGGGGGGTCAGCCTGAATGTTTTACATTTGCGTGTGAAAGAGTTAAACATATGAGCGGATTAATAAAATTGTAAATTAATTTTAGATAAATATATAAAATTAACCATAAAAATCCATCTCACATCAGTAACTGTCATGACGTCCTCACCGGGGTCGCGTGACTGTGCAGTTGGCTACATTGTTTTATAATTTAACCACGAAAATACATTTGATTTCACAAAGAGCAAGAAACAAGCAACAGCAGCATGGATCGTTTTTTAAAAAGAAAAGCCCCACAAGAACCGGACAGTTTTTACTTTGAAATGGAGTATTATGCTCTTTTCATTACTGCCCGGTCTAAATAAACAGGACATTTGCATTTAAATTTGGGTTATGCAGTGTTTTATAAATATATTTTAAACTGGGGTGCCTTGAAATTTTATGCACTTTTGAAAGGTGCCCTGACTGAAAAAAGTTTGAGAAAGGCTGCATTAAACAATTCCGCCACTGACCAGAAAAAACCTAGTCTAAAGTCAGTGGCGCGTTGTTCATTATGCTATTTTAAGGGCGCATGCTTGACCATAATGTATAGCGTGCACAACGCGCATACACATTGCTCATGTAATCTACCCAGATGCAAGAGTTATTTTTGCCAATCATAAATTGTTACACTAAAAAAATATTAACACATGAGATGACGGAAATCATTGTGGTGTACCGCGAAGATGTGAAAAAATAGGCATAAATCTAGCTTACAAATTATTCAGGCTAATTGTAGTAATTAAGGATCAGACCTGTTTGCCCAATAGTGGCAAGACATAGATGTATATAAGGACATCTGACAAATTGGTTTGTCTGTCAAGAACCAGGAAAAAAAAATCGACTGAAAAACTAAAAAAACTGTTTAACAGACGCCTGTTTAACCGACGCTATTTTGGGTGGGTTTCTCCCATTCCCATACAACACAACTTCTCTGTCTTTCACTGCTCTTGCAAGAACATCAGTCTCCTCAGCTGTGAACCGCTTGTAACAAGTACAATTCGGTGCTGCTCCTTTAAGGCTGAAGGCACCTCTTTTTTTTACTCGCTCGCTGAGTGGGCAGTTCTTCAGATGGAGTGCGAGCTGTTAGCTGCATGTATGTTTTTTGATGCTCTTTATCGTTTATTTTCTTCTATTAAGTAACGCTGTCGTTTGTGCAAATTAACGTTACCCCCATGTGTGCATGGGAACGGAGCTAATAATAAACTCCATGTGAAACGCCAGATAGCCGGCCTACGTGAGTTTGCTTGCTCTTAACTGCCTCCATTCCACACCTATGAATAATGAAGCTACTTCAGACCAACCCATTTTAGATTTGCGCCGGGCGCAAGAGCCATTTATCCCGCCGGGAAAATAGCAACAGCGCCGAGACCCGCCCACAAAGTTACTTGCGCTTCGCGCTTTGACACTTGCGTTTCAGATTATTAAAATATGGCCCAAAGAGTTTGTTGATTAGCGTTGGTGGACTTAAACTTGAAAAACGGTGTGTACTGACATCTTTCCGCAGTTGAAATAGCATTCCTTCAGAAGTTATTTGATACAATAAATGAACTAGAAGGAAGAGATAATCAGTTCACAAGCTTTAAAGGGATAGGTCACCCAAAAATAAAAATGTTATGTTTATCTGCTTACCCCCAGTGAATCCAACATGTAGGTGTGTTTGTTTCTTCAGTAGAACACAAATGAAGATTTTTTAACTCCAACCGTTGCTGTGCCAGTCATATAATGATGTGAATGGGTAACAGTTCTATGAGAGCAAAAAAAACATGCTTAGACAACATGCACAAAGAGCCCTGTGGCTCATGACGGCACATTGTTATCTTAAGTCACAAAACGATCAGTCTGGAACAGCCTGGACCGCGCTTCACTACTGGTAAGGTCAATAATACATGGTTATACAAGCCAGAGAATGTATATTGACCTTATATTGACCTTATATCTTAAGATATCAATGGGTCATCATGAGCCACAGGGCTCTTTGTGCATGTTGTCTTAGCATGTTTTTTAGTTTTGTGTTGTTTTTTTGCTATCATAGAATTTTTACCCATTCACATGCATCATATGACTGGCACAAAGCAACAGTTTGGAGTTAAACAAACCTTCATTTGTGTTCTACTGAGGATAAGCAGATAAACAGACACCCGTTTTTGGGTGAAATATCCCTATTTACTGAGGCACTACTGTGAGCTGTCACCACATATTAAAAAGCCACAAAAACAAATATTTATTGTTTACACTCTTAGAAGAAAAGGTTCTATCGGCGCTATTTGGAACCCTTAAAAGGTTATATATAGTTGAGTATACTCCAAAGACCCTTTTATGCTAAAAGGGTTCTATAATGACAATAAGAAAGAACCCTTTTGGGTTCAAAAAAATGAATTTCTTATCAAAGAAAAAAATGCATTTCTTATCTTTAGACATTTCTTATCTTAAATGTCTAAAGATATTTATTCTCTTAATTTTAAGTAATTTTTTCCCAAAATAAGACTATTTTACTAACTAAGTAAGTTATTACTTTTGCTTGTCAAGTAAATACTTCTTGTTTTAAGATGTTTGGACTTAAAACAAGACAAAAATTCTAAGTAAGAAAAGCATTTTTTGCAGTGAAACTTTTAGGGGTTCCAACCTTTATCGCTGGGACCGCTCCGTCAAAAACACACTTCTTTGGTATGATTTGGTGAAGTCCTGTAACAGCAGTGACCGTGGAGATCCGCAATGTTGTGAAGCTTCTCTTCATTTCTGCGTTCAAATCGGTTCAAATGCAGCGCTGCGTTCCCAGAATGCTGTGCTGAAGCGTTAAAGACGCTTGATGTCACCCATAGGAATAAAGTGGAGCGTGTCGCGGACTATAACGACATAAGTGTTCACGGACGAGTGGATCTGCAACTGAGAGCATTGTTGATGGGGTGTGCATTTCCTCTCTCGCTCTAGTCACACACGCACCATACCAGGAGAAGAGCCCATACGGCCCATACAAGGACCTTCCACTCTATCGACGTCAAGCGGACCCATAATCGAAAAAAACTGTCCGAAACTTGTGAGAAACCGGAAGGAGTATTTTTGACACAGAAATACTCCATCAAACGTCCAACATTAGTTTTTGAAACTTTGTCTATGTTTAGGATGGGAATCCAAGTCTTTAACAGTGTAGCAGTGCCGATAGAACCTTTTCTTCTAACGCCGCATTCACACGGGGCGTAGGCGTTAACGCTTGATGGAGGGCGTGGCTGAAGCTGGGTGCTGACGCGATCGTCATAGTGACAACAGCCAATCACATTAACTTGCCGCTTGGCCCAAAACACAACACAAAAAAGCGCCTTTTTTGGTTGTATGTGCGAGTGCGATTGCCCGTGTAGTTGTTGTCAGCACACTGCACAGGTGCACGAAGCTGTTAAGTACATTAAATCCCGAAAAAGCGCCGACAGCGGGAAGAATATCACGTAGTGGTCCAGGAGCTGCGTGTGGATTTTTAACGGTCTATGGTCTGGATGGTTCACGGAGCAGTAATGAACGCAATTGGCTAGCGTCTGCTGTAGGATATTTGCATACGGGGATCTGATTGGATGACGCCTGCGCTGGCGCTTGAAAAGTTGAGAATTCTTCAACTTCTGCCGCTTGCAACGCGAGTGAAGCGCCGCGACGGAACCCACAATTCAGTTCGGCAATGGATGATGTCACCCATTCAAAGTAAATGGGAAGCGTTAACGCCTACGCCCCGTGTGAATGCAGCGTTAGAGTGTACATTTCTTAAAAAAATTACAACTTCAGAGTTGAGACTTGTAAGTGTCACTGGCCCACCGGTGGGCCCATTTGCCACTGCATGTTTAAAACAATATATCCTATATTTATCCTGATCTAATGTTGACAAACTATATATCATTCGAAAGCTTACGAACTCAAGATTCATCCTGTGCAAACCGATTTGAAATCAGACCTTGCGTTACCATGGAAACGGTGCTCTAAATTATTTTAGCAGGGCTCCTCCCCAAGTGGCGTTGTCATGTTTCATATTTATTTAACATATTTATTTAATTTATAATAAAAACCTTTTCTAATCTTGACAAAACGCATATCGTCGGAAAGGTCTTAGTCTCACGGTTCTATATCTGCAAACTGTTTTGTGATATTTTCACAAAAATATATACATTTGACACAGGAAATTGCATTTAAAAAAATCAATGGAATTTCAATGACACCCGGTGGCTATTTGTGGTACAATGCCTAAACAAAATCTTATGGGAACTTCAATTTTTGTGATATCAACTTCAAATTTGGAACACAAATTGATTAGACATATGGCTTTGATTTGATAGTAATTTTAGAGTACACATTATTTTGTAACATATATATTTTATATTAAATATTATATATCTAGTACAGTAAATTTGATTTACAGTACATTTAAACTTCCATAACTTACCAGAGCAATACTCTGCTGACTGTCTTCTTTAAAATGAGACCAAACTTATGTCTATATTCCAAAGCATTCTTGAATTGCAACCATTTAAGTTTGGATAGTGAATTTTCATGTATATTTTTAAAAAGGATGGTGACACTTAAGGGGTTAAAAGCAAACTGCTCTATCCTGTCTGTCGGTGCATTGTCAGTAGGCCTATCCTCTTTGCTTCGCGATGTGTTTTTCACTGTGTGAGAGTGCAGCTTGTCGGACATAGCAACAGTAACTAAAGGGGGCAGCCCTTTGCAGACAGTCAAATGAAACTTGTATTTATACTACATTAAATGGTATCTATGAAATTATTAAACACAATATGTTATATACATCCTAAATGTTTGTGACTTTCCACTGGTTGCCTTACTTGTTCATTGTTAGTGGACAAATTAAATGAACTAGTGTTGAAGAAAGCCCATAAATGTAATAAAAAAAAACATCTAAACCGTTCATCACTTGTGGTCATGTTGTGCTTTTGTAAATGATCATGTTGAATTATGCCACCCGCGAAGCAGGCTAGGTAATGGCGACTCTCATTAAGCTCCCTCGCCGATCACATGCACCGGTGAGAGCTGTGGTCTC
Organism: Pseudorasbora parva; assembly: GCF_024679245.1. Taxonomy (NCBI): domain Eukaryota; kingdom Metazoa; phylum Chordata; class Actinopteri; order Cypriniformes; family Gobionidae; genus Pseudorasbora; species Pseudorasbora parva. The sequence goes on along the minus strand of NC_090186.1, from coordinate 10,799,952 downwards.
TCATTAGATCTCTTAATATCGCCCCATATTTCATTCAGCTGTCGTTTACATTAGATGTCTTTCATTTACATGCAGGGAGCCTTTACTTCAGCTCCAACTTCCTGTTCATCCTTCCTCCCACTCTACCGATCCTTTCTCTTTAGATGCCTGTCTCTTTTACTTAAAGTCATTATGGTTCCTTCAAAATCTCTCTTTCTCCCTCAGTCTCTCTCTCGCTGTCGTTATCTCGGGCCCTCCTACAGACTTCCTCTTCCTTTCCTATTAGTGTCGCTCTGTAACCTAGCAACGGACAGACTGTTTAATCAACAGACAGATTCAATGATGATGAAACTCTAAAATAGGACAGGCTCTGTCAAAATGTCTCTCTGTCTCTATACAGATATGAGCACACTTTTTTTGCCCTAGTTAAACATTTATATGTGTGTTGCGAGTGCCACAGCAGAGAGCGGACTGCGTAATAAGCAAACAAATGAAAACAACATAAATGTTGTATTTGTTGTGTGATTTTTCTTATATCAAGTAAAAAAAATCAGCAGCATGAGCCGTTTGTGATGTGCAACAATTACGCTTGAACTAGCTTGTGTTTTTCTGAGAGGTTGTGCCATTCTTTCTGGGCAGCAATTTATGTCGTTCCCGAAAATAAACCTTTGCACATATTTTCCTTGAATGAGATTTAACCTTAACTGCCTGTTCTCCGCTTCACCTCCACCATGAACAATCTCGCTCACTCCCGCTCGCTCTGTGAAGGAAAGCTCAAGAGTAAATGGTTATCATTTAATTGAGGCTGTTTCTCTTTATTTTCCCTCCTCTCTCCACCTCTCTATCGCTCTTTCTGTCCTCTGTGAGCTTGACTGCAACAAATCAGGCTAGACTAGAGGAACAACTTCAGTCCTGGCCTGACACACACATAAACACGGTTGAGCAAAATACAGAGTTTAAAGACTTCTTTTTTAGCAGATCTATTGCTGTTATGTCTAAACATTGACTTCCATAGTATTTTTTTTTCCTACTATGGAAGTCAATTGCTCCAGTTAACTGTTTGGTTACTGACATTCTTCGAAAAATCTTTCCTTGTTTTCAGCTGTAGAAAGACATTCATACAGGTTTGAAACAACCTGAGGGTGAGTAAAGGATGACAGAATTTTCATTTTAAAGTGAACTATCCCTTTAAAAGAACACGCTGACTTTTTGCGTGATTGTCACTCGCATGTGTAACCCCTTCTGTTCGGACAGGGACTCGAACATTGGTCCGCCGGCATGAGAGTCGGATGCTCTAACAAGGAGGCTAAAGGCTGCAACCCCTAGCGTCCAACGCGAGAGCATCTCTTGAGGTCAGAGGAGTGAGGTTTTACTTGCACAGCAACTACTAGCTGGCCTCCGTTACACTCCCCTCCCTAAACCTCACTCCCATCCGGGTCACGGCACCAGTGTAACCCCTTCTGTTCGGACCGGGACACGAACCCGGGTCCGCTGGCATGAGAGTTGGATGCTCTAACAAGGAGGCTAAAAGCTGCAACCCCTAACGTCAGCCGCTAGAGCGTCTCTTGAGGTCAGAGGAGTGAGGTTTTACTCGCACAGCAACTACTAGCTGGCCTCTGTTAACTTGCACAAGCACCAATTTGCCAATGATTTCAGGCATTTGTCAGTGATTTCACAAAACCTGTCAGCGAGTCAAAATAGGGGCTAAAATGGGCAGTGTGAACTCGGCATTAGTGTAAGTGGTGATGGATAGTGGACAATAGTATAATATGTAATGAACTGGCGGTAACATGGTTGCGCTGTTGACGCCCGCGCAGCCTCTCAAGGGAAAATCGTAAACAAATGAGCGCCGCTCACACAGAGAAACTGCAGTAAACAATCAAAATGTGAAGTTTTTTATATTTATAACCTATGATACATTTAAACATTTTTTTTATTTTTTTTATTTAAGCATCTCACAGCAACAGTGTGTTCCCGAATGATTCAGAGTTTTAAATGAATTGGTTGAATCAAAGATTCAGTGGCCCTTATTTAATCAATCTTGCATGGAAGCGGACGTATATGTTGGCATAAGATTATGCTTACACTCCTCTCACCGCCTGATTTATGAAGCTGTGCGCACCTCTGCAATCCAGGTGTACGCAATACCTGCCCTTGATAAATACCGCGGCTGAAAACGATCATCATTAGAATATTACGCCCCTATATATTCAAGTCTCCACCTCCGTCACGCCCTCATTTTACGCCATGGACACACGGAAGACGGCGAAGAAGCGAAACTTCTCTGACGTGGAGATCGAGACCATCACCAGGTGGGAAAAAACGAAATTGTTTTATTTGGGAGTTTAAAGAGTGGGATTAAAGGCACCCACAAAAACAAAATATGGACCCAAATTACGAGTACTGTTAAGGGTTAAGAAGCGCACTGTGAAGTTGTACTGTGTGAGGGTTCAGAAGCGCACTCCAGCAGTTTAAAAGGCTGTTTGGATGAGAAATTACCTATCAAAATGCATTATTTTACAGCACATGTTTTGAAAAAATTAGCATTTAATTTTGTATTACGTCACATGTATTGGGGTGTACAATAGTGATGATGATGTGATGTGGGGTAGCATTCATTCACATTAATAACTGCATGACAATTTGTAATTTTCTTCTTCTTATTATTATTATTATGATTTTTATTATTAATAATGCTTATTGTTATTTAGAAGAAAAATGTCGTTATTATTATTTTATTATTATTATTTAAAAGAAGAATGTCATTTTTATTATTTTGTCAGTCTGAATTATTTTCAGTCCCAGTCCGTGCGCGGCTGCCAGGCCTTTCAGTGCGTTTTGTGGTGTTAGGAATAGTTTTTTTGCGCATTTTCGCACTAACTCAAAACGTGCGTACACCACCTCCTGAGCTGGCGTAGGATTTGAGCGCACCGTACGCCAACGGCCATATTGATAAATCTCAAAGTCACCGTGGTTTTGAGTGTACGCAAGGTGTACGCTGGAAATTTAGTGTACGCACTTTTGACAAATGAGGGTCGATGACCTATTCGTAAACGACTGCCTCATTCTTGAATGAATCAGTCGTTTGAATTAATCGACTCAATGACTTACTCATTCAGACTGGTGGTTTAGTTTCATGTTTAAACATACTTTCCAACATTTCTCATTTCTTTATTCATAAATACAAATCTCATAACATTATTTAATGCAGTTGTAATTTTTCAGTGTAAATTATTTAATTTGACTGGTAACAACCCTATAGTGTCTTATTCTTACTGAATTTATTGATCAAATTTAAGAATAGAATATGAAACCTGAAACATAGCCTATATTTAATAAGATTAGGGGTTATAAAAGGTAAAAATATCACAAAAATACATATTTAAATATGTCAAAGCTGATTGAACACTGGTGAGGATATTGCTTCAGAATAAATTGTATTTACAACACACACACACACACACACACACACACACACACACACACACACACACACACAAAAATCCTGACAAGCTATTTTTTTTATTTGGACAAGTGAATGACTGATTTACTTGCACATGAAAATGCTTAATGTCCTGAAATGCCAAGTAAGAATTTAGTTTTGTGACATAAGATAAAGTGATGTCAACCATATCAATGGGCCAGAGCTGGGCGTTCAGTAAACCGTGAGAGTATCGCGGTACATAGCGTGAGTGGTGTATTGCGATTTTTATTTTTTATTTTATTTTTTTCGGTTTGGTTTCAATCATTACACCCCTACTACCTTCTGAAATAGACATTCTGGATTCTCAATGAATCCTGAAGCTCTGGCCATATCCACTACCATCCTGCATTTGGGTTCAGACTGAGCTCTTTATTATTTTATCTTTACCAATATATATTTTTTTTTTCATTAAGGTTATTAAAAGTGCATGCCTCACAGTGAAGATGCTTTATGTCTACATTCAACACACTCAAAAACATTTCTATGCAAACCCAGAGGACGTAGATCTTATTTATGTAGCTTTTTCACCCACTAACTCTGTAGAGATGCAAGCCCACAGGCACACAGGGCCTCTTCTATAATGTATTGTGCCATTTGTTTATTATTCAGAGTTTGGTCTCGACTCCGAAATGTTTAAGCCCTTATCTCGAAAGGTCCCTGGATCGTTTGAGAAATATGTACACTGTGAGCTCCATGTGTATCTGTGCCTGTCAGTGTGTTTGTGTAGGATTGCGCGCCTGTGCACGAGGTTGTGTGTGTTCGTCTGCAGCTTTTTGTGTCAGTGTTGAAGAGTGCTGCTGCTCTCTGGAGGTTGCTGTGAGCAGTTCTGACTGAAGTCTTTATATGAAGAGTGCTTTACACTCTGTTGTCACTAGGGGCCGCTGTAGAGCATCATTACGGCGTCACTTCTTGCTTTGTCTGTGGGGTTTTTGCAGGAAAGAAAGTGTGTCACTTTATGTCAGTGTGACAAATCATTAGTGCAGCCTTTTCGAAGCACAGAAAGAAAGAATTTTATCTCACATATTAGTGTTTTTCTCTTCCTTTGAAATAGACTCTTTTAGTCTTTTGTATTTCACATTTAAACCCTGAGGAGAGACGCTACAGCTTATTGTCCCAATAGAGACCTCACTGCTTATTGTCTCTGCGTCCCCTGCTGTGGCTCATTGTGTGGCATTCTCAACAAATCAGAGCGTTGTCATCCTTCACTTCCTGTACATGCGTGAATGCACAAATGCACGGCAAACACATTTTATGTCAGGAACCCTGCTGAAAAACAGGCATGCATCTTAAACTAGCCAAAACTGGTTTGCTGGTCTGTTTACTGGCTTAAGGAGCATATTTAATGTGCAATTGTAGTGTACTTCAAATCTTTAAACTATATTAATAAAAAAAAACTGTACTTGCAGATAATATTAATGAAATAAAAAGCCACATAAAGGGTTAGTTCACCCAAAAATACAAATTAGCCCACTTTTTTCATTGTCTTTTCCCCATCACATAATAGTAGATGTCATAAATTAGATATCATTTGAAAGCTTAATAACTCAGTGAAATAGGAAATTACGTTACCATGGAAATGGTTCTTTAAAATGTATCCCCCTAGTGTCAAGTGTCATATTACAAAATGTACAATGGTATTTTATAATCTTAAAAAAATACATATCGCCTGAATGGTCTGGTTATTGCAAAAGAACTTTATATATCTGTGACAGGAAAAAGCATTAAAAAAAATCAAAGGAGTTTGAGTCTCACCCAATGGCTGTTTTATAGTATAACATACAAATTCTCACAGGAACAAATTCTCTTGATTTTTTTTTGTATATCAAATTCAATTTTAGAACACAACTTATTATACGTATGGCTTTAATTTTTTAGTATTTCCAGAGTTAAAAAAAAAATATGTCAAATGTTTATTTTATATAAAATATAAACTTATATACACTCTAAAAACTGCTGGGTTAAAAACAACCCAAGCTGGGTTGAAAATGGGCAAACCCAGAAATTGGGTTGTTTGAATGGGTCCATTCACTGGGTTCAAACAACCCAATTCCTGGGTTTGTCCATTTTCAACACAGCTTGGGTTGTTTTTAACCCAGCATTTTTTAGAGTGTAACTTTTTCATACTTTTTTTTATGATTTCAACAATAATCTGCAGATTGTCTTCTTTAAAAAGAGGTCCGAAACTTTTTGAGCTTTAGCGGTTATATAGAACTGCATGCGTCTTGCGGAAGAACATTGTAGCCGGAGCTACTTCTCTCTATCTATGTCTATGGGCGAATCACGCAGGGACTGTGCTCCTCCGCAGCGGTTCCAACCGGTCCGGTCTGAAATAGTCTCAGTATAAACACTTATTATAAGTGTACAATAATGATTCAGGGTAAGACAAAAACACCATTTGGAAAATGGATTCATGTTGTACATTCTCATTATTATATCATTTTTGTAAATCTTGAAAACAAAAGTTACGGTCAGCAGCTTTAAGTTCGGATAGAGCATTTTAACTCCTACGCTCTAAAAAATGCTGGGTTAAAAACAACCCAAGTTGGGTTGAAACTGCACCGACCCAACAATTGGGTTGTTTTAACCCAATGGTTGAGTTGTTTTAACCCAGTGGTTGGGTTAAATGTTGCTTAAGACAACCCAATTGCTGGGTAAAACAACTCAACCATTGGGTTAAAACAACCCAATTGTTGGGTCGGTGCAGTTTCAACCCAACTTGGGTTGTTTTTAACCCAGCATTTTTTAGAGTGTATGTTAAGGGGGGGCAGTTAAGGAGTTAATTTAAAAATTAACTACATTGCAACTTCATCATTACAAATGTGTCATACCAATATATTTAAATACATGACACGTTGCTGAAGTGTACTTCTTTGTCACAAGAGGCAGTTCCTGAGAATGTGTTCACTGTGTATTTGTGTTTCATCTCTTTGTTTGAACACTTGGGATCTTCTGTTATATCCGTAACACACTGGTGCTCAAATATAAAACTGATTTAATTGGTGGATTTGGTTTCAGCTTCAACTGAATTGATATGGAATGCATCCGAACTCTGCAATCTGTTCAGACACCTTGTTTTGAAATCTGTGAGATGAACACAAAGAAAGTGAGACGTTGATTGAGTGGATCAGATGTGTTGTGGCAGTTATAGCTGGCTACTTCCAGCTAGGTGGTCTTCTGGTGGATATGACACCCCCTACAGAGTGCCAGCCTACCTCTGTGTCTAAAAATAATGTTGCTCTAGATGAAAATCAGACCTGGACATCACGTTAAAAATAATCCATGGCAAAGGTGAAAAGTTCAGAGTGCTCTTCGGCCCCTTTAAAGGCTTGGCTCTTTCAAATATCTTCGGTTATTAGCAGAGGATGCATTAAAGGGTTAGTTCCCCCAAAAATGAAAATTCTGTCAATAACAACTTACTCTAATGTCGTTCGACGCCCGTAAGGCCTCCGTTCATCTTCGTAACACAAATGGAGATATTTTTGGCTCAGAAAGGCCTTTATTGACACCAATGTCATTTCCTCTCTCAAGACTCATAAAAGCCCCTAAAGACGTCATTACAAAGCCTATCTCACTACAGTGGCTCTACAATAATTTTATGAAGTGACGAGAATTGTTTTTGTGCGCAAAAAAATGAAATAAGGACTTGTATAGTGATGGGCCGATTTTAAAACAAAGATTTGAACGGTTATGTGTCAGTGTATCGATTCATGATTCGGATCACCAAAGTCACGTGATTTCAGCAGTTTGGCAGTTTGACACGCAATCCGAATCATGAATCGATACGCTGATTAATAACAGTTCGACACTTTGTTTTGAATTTGGCCCATCACTATATAAGTCCAAGTCCATTGGACCAAGGGAGTCCAATGTGAGACTCGTAAAACGCTTGTTCTTGAAAGATGGGTCAGTACTTAGTTTATTTGGACCAGCTTGCTCCTCAGAGTCGCGACCTATATGTATAATTATTCATGTGTTTTCTACCAGGTGTCAAAAATACATAGTAGTTTCCAGCTAACAGGCTAACTCATGTTGAAATACTTCTGCTAATCAGTTGTGGGCCACTACCAACTGTCTTATTGTCTGTCATTTTTACTACTTTGAGTAAAGAAAAAGGATTTGTTTTACAAATGTTTGTTACATCAGTCATTTAAGTTAGTGCTCGGTTAACGTATGCGCTGTTATTGATGCAGTTCCAGCAAGTGAACCGCAATAAATAAATACATTAGTGAGGAAAACCGAGTACTTACAGTTGCAACATCTCATAATGTTCCTCAAAACGAGTAGTGTATCACTGAGAAACGTCCTGCTCAAGTCATCCCTGTGATGGAGGTTTGGGTTGAATAACTAGTTCTTCCAATGTTTCATCATTGGACTCATGTTCTGATTGATATGATAAAATCGACACCATCTGTCTTCATAGAGTACAATCGCTGAGCTTTAGGAAGCCTCTGGAGCTGAAGTTCAGTTATGGTAATGGCCGTATGTGCACAGTAAGTGAGTGACCAATTGCAACAGATTGGGCCATCTGGCCTATCAGAGCAGAATAGGAGGGATTTAGAGACTAATTCATCTGTTAAGTCTTTGATATTCATTTAAAATGCATAAAGAGAAAATTAAACACATGTAAATCAGTTGTAGGAGACCTCCAAAATTAAATTAGAAGCCTTTAAAATAGCATAATAGTAATACTTAACAAGTATTCTTAACCAATTTTTTACTCATTAATTAAATGTTAAATGACACATACACTTTTAACCCACACATTCAAATTAATTAAATAGATTAAGTAGTGTTTACACAAAGTTTTAGAAAAAGTTCTTCTAACTTAATTATTTCAAGTTAACTTACAAGTAACTTATTCGTGTACTTTATGCATTTAATCTCACTTTACTAACCAATGTCTTTGCTGCTGACCTTCAACAATCCAATTCAACCATACCAACAGGCAAAAATGACTTTAGATAAACATCCCATTTGTTTCACTACTTTTTCTGAAGTAGAAGTTGTGGTGTGACAAGCAGCGGGGCGAGGGACCGAGAGAGCGGGCCAGTGATGAGTGTTGATGAGTGCCAGCTGCATGGCACACCGGTCTCGTCTCGTGGCCATGTGACGGGAGCATAAAAGGAGGTGCAAGGGCTGCGGAAGACGAGAGAGGACCAGGCCTGAACTTTACGGTATGTTTTGTTTACGTTTATTTGCATGGAGTCATCCGTGAGGGACTGCCCGCGGTTTACTTTCGTTTTGTTTGTTTAATAAAAGTTGTTAAATGTTCGCCGGTTCCCGCCTCCTTCCTTCCATCCACAAACTTTATTACAGAAGTGTTGAATTATTCTTCCAGAATGGTAGCACAGCTGAAAGGTTTGTTTGAGCTGCATCTTCTACTGTACAGACTTGAATATGCATTTCCCCCAGCCTGAGGCTCATTCATTACACTTTTGGTGTGAAAGGGCCTTCACGTTTGCCAGAAATATAACTTTTTAAATAACAAGCAACCCCAGCCCTTGTGAGAAAAAGTACTGCAAATGTATAGTAAATTCTTTTTCATAAAAACAATGCATGATGCACTTGAAGTGACATAATATTGTAATGCATTACTTTGTAAATTAAATTGTATAACTAATGACTTATTTCCTCTCCTTTAAGAGAATGGTATCTTCTTGCCATGCTGTTGTGTCTTTATAGAATGGGGGGTCATTCTGTAGTGTGGGAGAATGCAATATGATAATATAACAAAATATACCACCTCAGCCATTTAAATACCTAAGCAGGTATTTCATTCTCTCAAACAGTACATTTTAATGTTTTGTAGGCCCATGTTATTTCCTTCTAATTAGTTTGCAATTCATCATCGACCCACTGCCATGGGATCAAAGGCAGTTTCTTCCATTTCCCTTAAGACAAGAGCTAGTGTATCAAAATTTCCTGCCAGCCAGAGCTAGTGTATCTCTAGGATTCAAGTCTAATATCTCAAAAAATCATAATGCATTGCACCGTAATTCTCCAACCATGTGGCACTTACTATGTGGATAAGTTATGGCAGATCGGGTGTCTGATGTTTCAGGTGTGATCGCAGCGCTCGCGTCCCCCGTGCGGCTGATTGTGCTGTCTCTGCTCTGGGACACTGGGAGTGAGTGAGTAAACATACATGCTGTTCTCACAATGCTACAAGTCTGTGAATAGAGCGTGATGCTCCACAAACACACTATGATCCACTATGAAGTGAAACTAATGGCAACCACAGAGTGGAAATGTAAGAAAATATGCAGGATGTAGCAAAATACTGCCACATGTATTGAATGTGCAATTCTATTAAATTCAAAACCCTGTTAATCTGTAGATGTTCAGCAAACGGTGGACTACCCCCAAACATTTGATTACATAGCTGAATATTTTTTTAAAGATGATATGAGCAGACCACAATTTCCTTTATCAAGCCAATGATGTCCTATATATACTGGTTAAACTAAATAATATAATGTTTTGTTAAGTTAATGGTATTAATGTACATCTTTATGTATTGAATACCAGTTTTTACCTTAATGTTTTTATTTTTAATGCAGACAGTTCCTCTTTTAGGAAAATAAACTAAATATGTAGAACCAACATGTTATAAAAGTTTTAAAGAATATTTCTATATTATAATATACAATATTCAATATTTATAAAGGATTTTTTCCCCGACATGTAAACAATGTTTACACTATTGCATTAAAGGGATAGTTCACCAAAAAAAAAAAAGAAAATTACCCCATGATTTGCTCACCCTCAAGGCACCCTATAGGTGTATATGACTTTCTTCTTTCAGACAAATACAGTCAGAGATAGTTATCCTGGCTAATCCAAGCATTATAATGGCATGGCAGCCTACAATTTGAAGCCTAAAAAAGTGCATCCATCCATTATAAAAGTATTCCACACGGCTCCACGGGGTTAATAAATGCCTTCTGAAGCAACACGATGCGTTTTTTAAATAAACTTTAACTTTAAACTTTAACTTTAATGTAACTTTAAATAAAAATGTGTCTGAAAGAAGAATGTCATATACACTTAGGATGGCTTGAGGGTGAGTAAATCATGAGGCAATTTTCATTTTTGGATGAACTATCCCTTTAAATCCTGATAAATTATTCATTTCTGATCTATTTAACATAAATCCCAGAATCAACAGTGGAAGATGAAGGCAAATCTGACCATCAGAAAATAAATAATCCCACAGCCAGGCTCTGTTGTTTTTTCCTCCATGCACTTTCCAGAGCTCTGAATTACATCATTATTAAAGAATGGAAAGCCGTTCATTCGTGTGTATAATAAGGCGGATTTTCAAATACATAGAGAAATCAAACATCTCCAGCCTCCCCTTCAAAGTCATTCCAAATTCCAACATAAAGAGAGAAATCTTTATTCTAAACTTTGAACAGTGCTTAATCTGGCTTGCGTTTTTGTGTATTTGTGTGCATTTGTATTCCCGTGACTTGGATTGAGTCTGAATATTATCAGGGATGACTTTTAATGATGTTATAATCCATCTGCCATAATGTAAGAGAACATATGCTTGAAGAGTTCAGAGAGGGAATGCGGGAAAGGAATGTGGAACACTGACAGCACAGTTAGTTAATTGTTCATCATTACTGCGGTTACTGCAGGACGAACATGGATCCTGGCAGAACCTGTATGGAAATGTTGTTTACACTTGTGTGTGACACACAAATACACAATGAGGAATTGTTTCCGAGTCTCCTGCTAATGAGCACATCGAGTTCAGAGATTATATAACAGATTCACACACTGCCCGTAATATACAGCAATGATATTCCATTATTTATTTAACAGACATCCCAGTGAACGTTCACGCATGTTCGTGTAATTTTGCCAATCCCAAATAGACAGAATTAAACAGCTGCTTTCCACACTACAATGACAATACTTCTGGCGGCACTCCAACACCCTGAATCCTGCAGCGTTTTCTCCATCGGCTATGATTCTCTTCAAAGGCTTTTCACAAACTATTTGAGCAAATGCATTCGACCTCAACCAGGAAATCTGTTGGATCCTGACAGACAGGCAGACATCACATTTTTCTGAGAATAAATTATTCACACAAACAGCACTCCTTTAGAGTTACACGTTCAGTAAGTTCAAACCCTGGTCAGTATGTGATGAAACTAACGTTCATTTGATAAGTTCTTAGCGGAAACACTCAGGTGGGAGGTATTCTTCACTTTACGCCCGGTCCAGACTGTGGCTCTGAGACCTTACAGCAGCACTCTGAGGTGCTGTGGTTGGAAATGATCGGTTGCTTTTTGCCTGGAGTGACTACACCTGACTCAAGAAACAAGCTTTTTTCATTCTCAAGGGACACACATCTAATATATAGTCTGTGTACCGCACAACGCATTAAAGGAAATCCTTGCATCAGCAATGAGACTGGGTGTTTGGATGAATCAGGTGTTTGGATGAATTACATATATATATATATATATATATATATATATATATATATATATATATATATATATATATATATATATATATATATATATAATTCATAATCATTTTATAATCATTAAATTCAGGTGTTCAAGTGACTTCCATGGCAACAGGTGTGTAAAATCAAGCACCATGCAGACTGTTTCTTCAAACATTTGTGAAAGAATGGGTCACTCTCAGGAGTTCAGTGAATTGAAGCGTGGTACTGTGATAGGGTGACATCTGTGCAATTAGAACATTTGTGAAATTTCCTCAGTACTGAATATTCCACGTTCAACTGTTAGTGGTATTATAACAAAGTGGAAGCAATTGGGAACGACAGCAACTTGGCCATGAAGTGGGAGGCCATGTAAAATCACAGAGTGTGGGGGAGTAACTAATGCAGTTGTGTAATTTAATTACAAAATATATGTAACTGTAATCAGTGTGTAATTCAATTACTTCTGAAATCAGTGTGTAATTCAGTTACTTCTGAAAATGTTAACGATTGCAAAGAGGGTTACATCTGAATATTTTCTGTAAAAATCTAGGATATGTTAAACAATATGAATTTGTTGCTTTGCCTGTTTTTGATGTGCACAGGTAGATTGGTTCTCATTTAATTTTGCATCGCACCACTATACCATTTTCATTTGAAAACGCATTTTTTCACATTTTTCCGTGTTTGTTTTCAATCCTCAAATAAAGAATCAAATGTTATGAATCATCGTATTGATTCATGATTCGGATCGCGTGTCAAACTGCCACACTGCTGAAATCACTTGATATTGGCGATCCGGATCATGAATCAATAAGCTGATTCATAACCGTTTGAATCTTTATTTGTTTTACAAACACGGAAGAGAAGACAATGCTGAATAAAGTCGTAGTTTTTGTTATTTTTGGACCAAAATGTATTTTCGATGCTTCAAGAGATTCACATTAATTAACTGATGTCACATATGGACTAATTTGATGATGTTTTTATTCCTTTTCTGGACATGGACAGTATAGTGTGTATACACTTTCATTGGAGGAACAGAAAAGCTCTCAGACTAAATATAAAATATCTTAAACTGTGTTCCGAAGATGAATGGTCTTACGGGTGTGGAACGACATTATAGGGAGTCATTAATGACAGTTTACATTTTTTGGGTGAACTAACCCTTTAATAATAATTGTTTTTACTGTATTTCCAGTAGTTCCCAATATGGTATTTTTATCAACACATGCTGAGCATAAGACTTCTTTTAAAAGCATTTTTAATTCTAAATGTCAGCTCTAGCTAACACTTCATTATGATGATACTATAGATAGATAGATAGATAGATAGATAGATAGATAGATAGATAGATAGATAGATAGATAGATAGATAGATAGATAGATAGATAGATAGATAGATAGATAGATAGATAGATAGATAGATAGATAGATAGATAGATAGATAGATAGATAGATAGATAGATAGATAGATAGATAGATAGATAAATAGATAGATAGATAGATAGATAACTTTGCAGTGTGTGATACAATGAGGAATGTGATTCAGGAATGTGAGTTATGTCACTGGTCTAGTCAATGCTATCAGATCAGATGTCCCGACAGCTTCATATCTCTGTGCTTTGGTCTCTCCGCTCTGATTTGACCATTACGCGCTGGTAACACGACACTGAGAGAGGAGCATACTGAGCTGACAGTCAGTCTGAGGAAGGCATGACAAGCTGTGGAGCCCTTGACGGATGCAGGTGAGTTTAAGAATCAAGAGCAATAATGCTAGATACTCCCATGATCACTACAATTGTACATATTTTCATTTGTCTTGTCTTAATTTTGTATTCTGCATTATGAACACGTAAATGCCCTAAATCATTAAGTGCCTTAATGCTTGAAAAAAATAAATGTTCAAATTTAGCCGTAAATGGAAGGGAAAAAAATGCAGATTAGACTATATTTGGTCCGATCTCTTAATTTAAAATAATATTGCATTAATGGAGAAGTATTAAAAACTTTCTTCTTCTTCTTTTTTTTTTTTTTTGTCCTGGTTATTCATAATGTAATTTTTTTTTTATTATGAGCTCACTGATGTATGAGGTTTAAACACAGGTCATAAATCAAAGATAAAAAAGGATATATTAGATATAAATATACCCAGGGAGTGTGAAGTGTCGTAGTACTAAATGTCATATATGATTTGGGCAGACATGTGCACTCTACTTATATTCTGGCATTCTTGAGGCCCATCTATTCATTTTCAAACACTGTTTTAAAGTCCTGGTGCTTCTTTGTTATTTACTTAGCTACTTATATTGCTATTGCTGTTGTACTAGTTTTATTTATAAATTATTACAAATGCATTGTATTATGAACACCTAAATATGTAAAGGTTTAGTTTGCCCCAAACTAAAAAATCTGTCATTAATTACTCACCCTCATGTCGTTCCAAACCTGTAAGACCTTCGTTCATCTTCAGAACACAGATGAAGATATTTTTGATGAAAGGAGAGCTTTATGATCCCTCCATAGACAGCAATTTAATTACAACTTTCAAGGCCTAGAAAGACATTATTAAAATTGTCCATGTGACTAGAGTGGTTCAACCTTAATGTTATTAAAAGACGAAAATTGTTTTTGTGTGCATTATTCAATTATTCATAAGGACATTATTCAACAATTTCTTCTCGCCTGTGTCAGTCTCCTACGCCGTTTACGTTGGCCAGCTCCTGCATCAGCATCGCACGCATGTGTTGTGGCGCTCACGTGAACAGCATCGGCCAATGGTAAGCCAAAGTTCTGCCATAGCGCTGACTTAACCCGGAGGCGATGCACTATTTACTACATCAACAGCGTAGGAGACGGACGCAGATGTAATTATTTATTTATTTTATTTTTATTAAGCCGTTATTTATTTATTTATTTTGCCCACAAAAAAAGTATTCTCATCGCTTTACACATTTCGTTTTAACCACTGGAGACACATGGACTATTTTAACAATGTCTTTACTACCTTTCTGGGCCTTGAAGTGGTAATTGAATTGCTGTCTATGGAGGGGTCAGAAACCTCTTGGATTTCATCAAAAATATCTTCATTCATGTTCTGAAGATGAACAAAGGTCTTACGGGTGTGGAAGAGCATGAGGGTAAGGTTATGGCAGAATTTTCATTTGTGGTTGAACAAACCCTTTAATTGCCTAAGGCTAGTTTTTTTTTGTTTGTTTGTTTTTTGTTTTTTAATCAAATGTAGTCCTACAGTAAATTAAAATTGTCAGAATAGACTGTACTTGGTCTGATCTCTTCATTTAAAATAATATTGCGTTGGTGGGGAAATATTATAAAGAGCCCCATTTTGCCCCGTTTATTCTCTTCCTCTGGTTAAAATGTCATTGCATTATTCATAATATATTTATAATTGTAACATGTTTTAACATACCTCACATCACATATGGAAAACGCTTTTATGTATTCTATTTTTCTGTCGGACAATGATGACAGTACACTCTCAGAAAAAAAGGTACAGTGCTGTCACCAAGGTACAAAAGTGAAAAGGTACATCTTTGTACCTTTCTCACCCCTAAATGGTACATATTAGTACCTTAAAAGGTACATACCAGTACTTTAGGAGTGCGTATTAGTACCTTAAAGGTACATAGTCGTACCTTAAAAGTACATATTAGTACCTTTTCGGGTTTGTACCTTAGGGTACCGCCCCAGTGATAGAAATGTACCTTTTTTTCTGACAGTGTAGGCTAATTCGCACCCTGATTGAACTTAGGCTAATAGTTTTGATCGGTGCACCGGGGAATAGCGCGTGCCGTGCGTGCGTGTGTGTGTGTGTGTATCAGAGGGAGGAGATGCTGAACACTCAGAGTCACACACATATTGATCATTAAAAGAGAGTGCGCTGTTACAGATCATAACGCCTACGGCGCGATCCAGTGGTTCAGATGTCTTGTTTGAGGTAGGCTACTTCTCCACTGAGAGGATGCTTGTTAAGGGATGAGAAAGGCGTTTTCGCGGGTCTCTGTTCCAAACAGAAGTTGTGGCTTTCTTCGGTAAGTTTGTCGATTTTGACTCAATAGTAAGCTGTGGTTTGTAACGTGGTTTCTTTGAGAATACGGGGTTAAATGTTCATATGACATTCAGTTGGGTTCACCTGTCAGGCAAGGCAACATCCCTGATCCCAGAAATGATCGTTTAAAATCATCCAATCGTCATTTTATTTTATAGAGAGCCGTTTAATGTAAACTCAACCATGGAATATTTATATTGCCATAGTTTCCGCCAAAATGTCATATTAGCCAATTTTTAAGAGGGTTTGGGTGCTTTTTAGTTGGTTGGGCTAGTTTATGCAGGATTTTCCAGCAGGGATATAAAAGCATCACTAATCAGTAGCCTATGGGATATTCTTCAAAAAAGTAAGAACCTCTGCAGTAGGCCCGGTTACATTGATGTTGATGACTGGAAACATAATACAAAGTTATCAACGTTTACAGTGATATTTATATCTTGTTAGAAACTATGGTTACCATGGTAATGTTTTGGTGTGTATTTTGTATATTTCACCACAATTTATTAAGGTTTAGTTTTTGTCCTTGTAATTAGTGTTGCTAAAGGTGTACATTCTTTATGTGTTTTGCTGATGTATACAGTTTCTGTTTGGTTAATAATAGATCCAGTTTGTTGTTGGAATTTTTCCGAGCCTGTGCTCTGTGGAATCTTTGAAAGGAGACTGAGGCTACTCTAATTGGATGAATTTCCACTTGGAAGGAGCAAGCAGATTAACTGCATGAAGAGACACTTTAAAACCATGCATAAATGAAAACACTATAACAGTCTTTTATACTATAGGATGGTTGAAAATGGTTCTTAGGACAAATTTGTTCAAAAGATCATCTCTAATCATGCTTGATCACATGATCAGGTTTGTAAACTTGTGGAGTTTATGTGGCTCAAAGACTTTCATTAAAGCGGTCATGACATGTGAAATCAAATTTGCCATGATCTGGCAGCCAATTGTAGCTCCTCTTCTTTATATTGAAATGCACTTTCCGCATTCATTAATACCCCATGCATCAGGTCAGGGGTTACTCTTTCACCGTAAATCAATGCATACAGCTGTCTGTTGAAAGCTTATTTTAGTTTATAAAGTTTCAAATATGGATAATTTTCTTACACAAACACATTGCTTAGCTTCAGTGGCCTGTTGCACAAAGCTGGTTTCAGTTGTTACCCAGTTAAGTTCGAGATTAGTTTGAGAAAACTTTGCTTTTTCGGGCTCAAGAAGGTGGTTTGGTTTTTATTAGTGTTTATCACCATGGTGATGTACACTACACGGCTAACCTGCTCTGGAGCAGGTTTAATTCTGGGTTTGCGATCGCAAACCCAAACTGGACCAATCAGCTGCAAGTAAAGATGCAATAAAGCCACACCCCCTGTTCCAAATTAAATAAGTTTATCATGAGAAAACCTTTGAAATAAAATTGTGCATCTTTTGGTGCTAATTATTTATTATATTTATATTATATGAATTACAATCACTTTGAATTCATATATGTTCATATAAATATTATTTTAATTGACAAGTAGCCAAATAGTAATATAATACAAATATAATACATGCATTCATAATTATTTTAAGCAACTTGTAATCATTTGAGCTCTTTGTGATAATTATTAGGCATATTTCTTTGATTCACATCATGCATTGATATAGTCAGAACTTTAAGCTGCCTTCTCAAACTGTCGCCGCAACATCAGAGTTCATTACTGCCTTGTAAACACATTTAATTTCATAATAATTTTCAAAACAATCTCTCAATCTTCAGAAGAGAAGTAAATTAAACGGACACTGTGATTGGCTGTTTGCCGCACGTGTCACACTTCCAGGTGCACGCACTTCAGGGTTAATCGCTAACTCTGGATTAAACCTGAGTTGACAGAGAAAGTTTATACCAAGCTTTGAGAAACAGTAGAACTTGATCTAAACCAGGTTGGATTTATCTGGATTTGTCAACTCTAAACCTACTCTGAAACTTTGTTCAGCTAGCTTCATGCAACAGGCCTCAGAAGGCCTTTTTATTAACCTCCTGGTGTCATATGGATTTATTTTATGGTAGATGGATGCACTTTTTTTTTGCTTTAAAATCACTCGTTTGCGTCTTTGTACAAACTTTCAGAAGGATCCCAGCGTCGGAAACAAGTGGATGGTTTATTTTAATGCCGTCCTGGATCCCATCAGAGGATTATATGTTTGTTCAGAGCACATTGTTTTGTCAGTGAGGCACAGTGTAATGAAGGATTTGCAAAAAAAAACTTTTATTGAAAGATGAAGCAGCAAACTGTTTCGGCTCTGACAGCAGCTGCATCACAAGCCATGAGTAAATCATTTCATGATGCTTTGTCAGTAAAGTGCTGTCAAATCAATTAATCGTGATTAATCGCATCCAAAATAAAAGTTTGTGTTTACATAATATATGTGTGTGTACTTTGTATAATTAGTATGTATATATACACACATGCATGTATATTTAAACATTCAAAAAATATATAATATAAATTATTTAAATATATATACAGTATATACATGCAAATTTTTCTTAAACATACATATATAAACTAATTTTGATTTTATTTTTTATTTTATATATATTATTTATTTTATATATATATATATATACATATATATATATATATATATATATATATATATATATATATATATATATATATATATATATATATATATAGAAGCATTTTCACTTAAGGTCTTAAGGTATAAATCACTGTATGGGGAAATACAGATCAACAAAAATAATTATCTTATTTTTTTTCTTTAGGAGGTGCGTGTCGTCTTGCTCATGCAATAACAGTGTCATGGCAGCGTTCAAGGGTGTGTGGACTCAGGAATTCTGGCGAGCGGTTTCGGGGGAGTTCTTAGCCATGATAATATTCGTGCTGCTTAGCCTTGGATCCACCATCAACTGGGCAATAAAACAGGAGAACCCTCCACCTGCTAACCTCGTCCTCATCTCTCTCTGCTTCGGTTTATCCATCGCAACCCTCGTCCAGTGTTTCGGGCACATCAGCGGTGCCCACATCAACCCGGCCGTTACAGCGGCGATGGTTGCCACACGGAAGCTGAGCCTGGCAAAGGGTGTTTTTTATTTGTTGGCACAATGCCTGGGGGCGATGGTGGGGGCAGCCATCTTGTACGGAGTGACACCAACATCAGTAAGAGGAGGATTGGGAGTGACTTCTGTGAGTGTTTTTAATTAGAGGGATAGTTTAGGGTGACCAAACGTCAAAAAAAATGGACATTTTGGTGATAGATAGTATTTTGCAATATAACAATTTTTTATTCAGGGGGCATAAATGTATTGAAATTAATAAGGCATCTTTGTGTAAACTTTGAGTATCTCATTGCTGGGTGCGAGTGTCCTTGTTTTCGCTAATCAAAATATGGTCACCCTAGGATAGTTTCTTTTTTCGTCCATCCATCCTGTTCTTCAAAATATCTTCCAAAAATGTGTTCCACAGAAGAAAAAGTCATACAGATAAGGGTTGAGTAAATGATTTTTGGTATTAGGTGATCACTTTTAAAACATCTGTTTAGACGTTCGATTAAATTCATCAGTACTCAACATGAATTAGGCGTGTCTCATTAGTGTGAGCCCTACAATTTGTAAGTGTTAGGTACGGTGAACCAGTAATGCAACCACATTAAATTAAACCACAACACAACAAAATCACCACAAAACAAACCACAACAGAAATCGCCACAACAGAATGGAATTAAACCACGGACACACAACGGAATGCTCAGAATGCTCCCGACCACGAGGGGGCTCTCAGAGTGCAATAAAGTTAGTTTACCTCGCCATTGCTCTATAGATTGGCCAGTCATACAAAGATATAAACACTACGATTAGTTTTAAGTGTGTAACCATTGTATATCAACATGAAATATCAATTCAAACTCACTTACATGCATTATAGCTGCATAAATACTTGCCGAAGTACCATAATCGCGAGTAAAAACGTTCACGAGTATAAATATGCAGCTATAATACATGTAGGTGATTTTTAATTGATATTTCATGTTGATATACAATGGTTACACACTTAAAACTGATCGTTAGTTTGTTAGTGTTTATATCTTTGTAAGACTGGCGAATCTATAGAGCAATGGCAAGGAAAACTAACTTTATTGCACTCTGAGAGCCCCCTCGTGGTCGGGAGCATTTCCGTTGTGTTGTCGTGATTCCGTTGTGTTGTGGCTTAATTTAGTACGGCTGCACCACTGGGCCAATGTAGTTAGGGGCCTCCAGGAGAAGGATTGAAAAACACTGGTGTCAAGCAAGTTGTCAATAAAGTTCACTCTATACAAATAACTCGCTATCCCCCCCTGCAGGTTAACACTGAAATCTCCACGGGTCATGCCATTGTGATAGAGCTCATAATCACGTTTGAGCTTGTCTTCACCGTCTTTGCCACTTGTGACCCCAAGCGCAGTGATCTTAAAGGTTCGGCAGCGCTGGCTATTGGTCTGTCGGTGTGCATCGGTCATCTGTTTGCTGTGAGTATTTGTTGTTGTTTTTATTTGTGCCACTAGAAAACATTAAATTATTTGTGTAAAATTGCATTGCTATACATTTCAAGCAATTTCCAAAGCATGTTTCTCGTAAGCACTTCAACTATAGCTAAAATGTTCAATCCTGCACTGCCAAGCACATTTTTAAGCAGTGCTTGAAGATCTTTATCCTATAAAGATTAGTCTCTTGAGGTCTATCTGCTTAGTTCTCCTTTGGAGAATTCGTAGCCTAGCTACAATCCCAAGCGATAGTGATATTTCCATGCCAATAATCCCAGCAGAATCTGCAGATGAGGTGTTTATATGAAAGCTCATTTGTGTTGCTAAGAAAGTTGGCATGAGAGTGGGATGTCCTCTACATGCCCTCATGTATTTAGGCCTGGCACTGAGACAAAAACTACTTAAGACCCTTTAGAGCAGATTTATGATTTAAAGAGCCAAACCACTGTCACTCATCTGACTCATTCCTCACATCTTTTCCTTTTTTTATCTTCTCTCACTTTGTTTCTTTGTATTTCTTCTGCTCCTTTTAGAGTCTCTTCTCAAAATTCCAACCCAGGCCAAAATAAATCACACAAAAATAAGTCTTTATTAATTGATAATCTGCCCCATAATCATAATTTGTTAGTGTTATACTGCAACAAGTGTTATTTTCAGTGAATTGTATCAACCTAAAATTGCTGAATTGTAAACCCATGTTTGGTCAAATAAGGACAAACCCGACAGTTGGAATAAAAATGCAATTAAAATTTAAAGTAACTGTATGTAAGAAATGTATTTCAATTAATCATAAAATGGCACTGATATGTCACTAGACATTAAGAAATCATGTTAATTTCAAATACTTCTCTCACTGACAACAGTAGGATATTGTCATTTAAAAGTTGTTGTTGCACCCCTTAACTGATGTTGATGTTTTGGCCTGAAGCTCCACCCTCCACCTATCTACCAATCACAAAGTCAGTAGTGATTCGGCATCCGGGGGAGGGGGATACACCACTCTGCAGTCATTTGAAAGTGATTGCAGTACCAGCTTTGGCCACAATCTTACATACACGGGTTTGTCCTATATTGACCCAAATATGGGTTAAAACAACCCAGCATTTAAAATAACAATTAGAGTATGAAGTTTAAGTATTTTTTTAGGGTTGGCACAATGAGCCTATGTTGCAAAATTCATAACAAGTGCAAAATGTTTTGTCTGTTTCAGATCCCGTTCACTGGAGCCAGTATGAATCCAGCTCGCTCTTTTGGTCCTGCGGTCGTCATGGGAAAATGGCAGGACCATTGGGTAAGATTTACTCAATATCCTCCATGTTTGGATAAATAAAGGAACTGTATGTAAGAAATGTATTTCAATTAATCATAAAATGGCACTGATATGTCACTAGACATTAAGAAATCATGTTAATTTCAAATGCTTCTCTCACTGACAACAGTAGTCCGGCCAGGATATCGTCATTTAAAAGTTGTTGTTGCAGCCCTCAACTGATGTTGATGTTGTCATGTTGTGTTTTGGCCTGAAGCTCCACCCTCCACCTATCTACCAATCACAAAGTCAGCAGTGTTTCGGCATCCGGGTTGCCAGATCTGCTCTAGTTACCACAGCTGCAGCTACAAACATTCCTGCTGATCCTGCAGACTATCTGGCAACCTCGAGTCAGGGGGGATTGGGAGAGCGGATAGTGATCGCAGTACCAGTTTTGGCCACAAACTTACATACACTTCCTTTAATGATTGAAAAAATGGACGGCACGCCAGGCGCATGGTCCGAAAGGGTTGTACCTAGTCTCTTAATGAGTCATGGGTGTGTTTTGGGCATAATGTGCAACAAACCAATCAGTGTCTCATCTCCTTTTCCCTTTGAAAGCACCATGGCAGATTTGCTATTTACATGGTGGTATTTGCGAGCAGAAATACTGAACGCCTCCTTTTATTTTTAATATTTAAAATGCTGCACGTCTCTGTGTGTGTAATAAGCAGCGTGTATGTGCGTTATGCGTCTATAGGTGCATATTACTAACGCAAATAAATAAGACAAAAAATACTGTTTAGACCAGGTTTTGTTGGTCAATGTCGCAGTCGTTTTCAGTTGCCTCAAAATAGCAACGAGCCAACAATGCACCTGAACACACCTCGTTTTCAGACCAGCATGCCCATGGGTGAACAGATGCAGTGTTGAGGGAGCTGAGCGAGGCTGCTGGAGCGATTGTTATGTAAACACGGCTCGCGAGCAGCGGGACTTTTATTATGAAGGGACACAGTCACCGGAGCCATTTCCGCTTTTCTGGTCATGACTTTGAGGTAATGCAGCTCTATTTATTATTAGATACATTTAAGTGTGTTTAACCCTTAAATGCATGACTGTTTCGCCAAACATTCTTACATATTCAGGTCGTTAGCAACCCGGATCTATATTTAACAGGGATAGATCTCTTCCTATTGCGATGATATATAAAACTCCTGATGTCAGAGTAAGAATAAAATAAAACATATTTCGTTACCTTTTGGAGCTTGGAAGGGTTCAGATTGAGCCGATGTTTAATACCATCATCATATGTCCTCGTCAGAGTTTGTTTACCAGTGCATTCAGCATCTGACTCATAATATACATAACTCATTTTTAAAGTCTTAAAAAACAATTTTTTGATCACTGACAGCTTCTTGACCACATCCATCATCAAGTGAAATTGACACTAATATTTTATAGTGTTTAGTACTTGCTCTCTGCAGTAAATCACTAAGCCATTTCAAGTTTTGCAGATTATAATTATTATTGTTTCATTTTCTGTCAGAGGTAACTATAAGTGAAACATCACTTCATCATTGCTTATCAGACATTGCCACCTTGTGGAATAAAGGTTAATTGCACCCTATTTTGTCATTATAGATTATATTATTCATTTATCATTGTACACAAAAAAAAAAATATATATATATATATATATATATATATATATATATATATATTTTTTTTTTTTTTTTTTTTTTTTGATTAATTTTTTGATTTAATTTTTTAACGCAGATATGACGCGATTGACAGGCGACTTCCTCAGACGTCCCGGCTCCTTGGTTAAAATAGCAATTTTATCACAATTTACAAATAGTTGGAAACATTTGGGATATTGTAAGAACTCAACTGAACAAAATATATAACACTGGCCTCGTGGTTTTTGGATATTTTACTGCAAAAATACTACATAGTGCACCTTTAATTGTTGAACAGTGTGAAACGTGAAGCAAGATATTCCGGGATTCAGTTAACCCAGGGTTTAGAATGAATCATTTCAAAGCCCTATTAGGTTCTTTCTGAACCCTTCATTAATATTTGTGTGCATAAACATTGAAGGTCAGCAAGGCCTTTGCTGTGATTGATAATAGTGATGAGAATTTGATTCAATGCCAAAACTTTTTTAAGAAGAGAATTTTGGCTTTGTTTCACTCCTACAAAAGAGCCTGAACTATATCTGGCGCAAGAAGACATTTATCTCTGACCTACCACAGACCTTTGGCACGAAGCTTGATATACTGGATCAGTTCATTTTGAATATTTCAGTGCATTATAATATGTATTGAACTGTTGTATAAAAGCTTAATACTCTCTATCCGGCTGTACTGAATATCAGAAAGGCTGTGATTAATGCCAGTGCATATATAGTAGCTATCTTGCTTGTGTGAAATGTCATTCCACTTGAAATATTAGAGAGCAGTCAGAAACCAGACAGATGTGGCATTCAAAATAACACGGGTGCATGACACTTGTTGATGTGCTCCCCACATGCACATGAGTGTTCTGTATCTTCATGAGCGGCGCGTCTGAGTGACTGCTGCTGTCATCGCGTTTGATGCAGGGTCTCCCCACTGCAGCTGTAATATTAGAAAGGTCAAAACATTTCTTTCATGGGGTGTTTACCACACTTGCAGCATGCTACACACAGTGCCCTTTTCAAGGCGTTGGTGTAAGTTTCATCAGTGAAAGATTTTTAGAGATTATGAATGAAAGAAATACATCAGGCGTGAAGCCACATGGAGGCCAAACTGGTACTGTTACACTAATGAGAGCTGCTGGTGATCATTATACTGTATATATAATCATATGGATATTTTTGAGATAAACAAAATGAACAGCATTTTTGTGCAGCGCCGTCTGGGGTTGTGTAGGGTAAACGTATCTGGCCTGTGCTATGCAGCCGGTCACACCCACTTCTATTTGTATGTCAGAGCAGTTAGAAATCCAGTTTTGGCACACTTTTGAAGTCAATATCCTTGTCACATTGATAAAATGC